>NW_013952561.1:222486-228416 GCF_001266775.1 Austrofundulus limnaeus | reverse complement strand
TGTATAAACCGCACCGGTCTATAAGCTGCATGGTTTAAAGTTCAGGAAAAAAGTCGCGGCTTATGGTCCGAAAGATATGGTACTCATTTTACTTGAAGCACTGGTTATAATTTAATTTGACATTGTTGAAAATTTGAGAAATTTTTTTTGTTTGTTGTTGAAATCATTTCGCAATATATAAAAAAACATTATTTTGTACTTCTGTTATGTTCATTTGCACTACAGCAAAAATGCTGGGTTTGATTATGATTACAGTTTTCTGCAAAATAAGTGCTTTAAAAATGACCTTATCTTTACTTTTATGATAAATTTCTACCGCAATATATACCGTTACCGTGAAGGGATTCAATTTATACCGTGAAATGAATATGTGATCATACCGCCCAATGCTAAATGAATGTTTTTTTTTTAACAAATATCCCCATTCATCAATTAGCAAACCTTAACAAYGTGATAAATAGTAAAAATTCAAAACTTTCACAACTGTAAAGATTTGTCGGGTCCATAACATCTTTTGTTTTTCATTTCATTTTACTTGTTACATCAGTAATTTACTAGTTTAAGCATAGTATTATGCATTCTATTTCAAAGTTTTTATTATTTTCTAGTATTTTTATGTTTTCTTTTTTTGTGTGAAAGTGACAGTATCAGTGTCTTGACACAGTCAGTACATAACTTTCACATCAGCACTAACAAGACAATGTTTTTTTTTTCCACCAACGGTACCCCTTAAGATTTTTTTATTTATTTAGTTATTTATTTGTTGTTTTGTTTTATTTACACAATGTCTTTGAAAATAGAACAAATAAACCACTTGAGGACATTCTGTAACTGCACACATACAGCATCATCTGTCCAGATTATGATTTATTGCTGTTTGGATGGCATTCTTGTTTTTTGCATAGAGCAAAAGAAAACTGGCTACTCGTGTGATTCTCACCGCACTGTAAGCAAATAAGAAGCAGGGTCGCCAAGTATGCAGGCATCAGTTTAAACAAGGAAGATCCACCCCCAGCACAGGCACGATACAGACTTTTTTTTTAGTGTCCCTATCAGAATAAGTTTTTTTGTGATCAGTGATCAATGTTTTTTTTATTTTTTATTTTTTATTTTTTATTTTTTTGTCAATTGGAGTCTTGTGTTGTGGATATTAGTGGCAGATTAAAGAACAGCTGGACGTCTAATATTAATTACATTTTTTAACTGTTGACATTTTCCTCTGAGCTGCCCTGAGCTCCTGTACCTAAACACATTATTCCTCTAATGCCTTTATCTAAGGAACGTGCTGTGAGCTCAGCTTTGTATAAAGCTTTAAGCAAAAAAAAAAAAAAAGAAAGAAAAGAAAAGAAAAAAGAAAAAAAGAAATAAATGAAATGAAATTAAAAAAAAACTCAGGAGAGATTTACTGTGTTTGCTTTGCATCTACTGCAGTTATTGTTTTGATGTTAAAAAGTTATTTTTGTATAATGAGCAGTGTTATTAGAATATAAAATTGTGGACATGTGCATGTTATGTTGCAGATGCATTTATTACCCTGAAGTACTCAATGAAATTATCCACTCAGACTGTTTTTATCTGGCTTTTCATAATACTGCAAACTGACACAATAAAGATTACATAACTCTTGTAAAAAGGGGATGCATAGAAGTTTAGCTTTTCCAGGTTGTGACAATTACTGCAGCAGCAATCAACAGGTGTTGCACAGGTAAAGAAAGAGGATCTTCATGAAAATGTTTTGAATCCCTTTAAAGTCATCAAACCCATTTCAGCCAAAGTTTTTTTTTTTTTTTCCATATTGACTGGTTGAACTTCAACACTGCTTGGAATCACTAATTTGCATTTTTCTTTCATTTGTTTATTGAGCCACAAAAAAAAATCTAACAAAACTTTACTTCTGATGTTTGAGCTAAAACAAGCTAACCAGCTGTTACATTTTTTAAAGTGATAAAATCCCTTTTTAAACCTTCCATTAGTTCACTGTATTTGTAAGATTCATTTCAGATAATCACTGCTAAAGCATTGAGCAATCAGCCTAAATGGATTAGTTTGATCATGAACATTTTCAGTGTTTCTTGATACCACACACACACACACACACACACACACACACACACACACACACACACACACACACACACACACACACACACACACACACACACACACACACACACACACACACACACTTCCTTTGGGCTGTATTTCACCAAGTGTGAGGTCAAATCAAACCTGTTTTATGTGCTCTGCCGTAGGAGTTGTGTGTAAGCTTTTGAGCAGTGGGATGCTGATACAGGCTGTAAAACAAATAGTGAAGAGAATATGGGATGAACTTCAGCCTTTTAGAAACTGCAGGGAATCTGATACTAAAAGAAAACACCACACTCATGCCCAGAAGAGTCAACAACTTTTCTCGTAAAAGTGAAAGCCAGTTTTTGTTGGTTTGTTTGGTGTTTTTTTATTTTTTATTTTTATTTTTTTATCTTTCCTATTTTTATAATCTCCAATATTGAGTTTTGGGCACTTCAAATTCTTGACTATCTTACTTAAAGCCAAAGAAATGAAAATATCAACGCTCTGGTCAGATTCTCTGGGAGTTTATTACAAATAGCAAGAGACCTTTCTAAGAACTGCTGAGCTTTCACAAGACACAAGCAACTTTGTGCTTTTTAAACTGCTCTAACTACTCGCTCTTTGACCAATATGTATCTCCATAGTAGAAATAGGTTTCATATAACAAAAATAGTTAAATTGCTTTAATAAATGCTAACTTTAGTATAAGAGAAATGCAGTGGTGGGCACCAGTCCGCTAAAGCGCAAATCCACTAACTGTGGACCTAAATATTTATTTGTGCTTTAGCAGTCTTACTAATTTTTGTAATTCATAAGCAGATTTGTGCTTTCTAAAATTTAAATGCAGTACCACTAATAACTATTTATCTACAAGTCTTTGTCACCTTTGGCATCATTGAAAAGTAAAAGTGAGTTCAAAGCTTTGTTCTGGGAGAAYGCCTGTGTGCTGACATTCACCTTTATGTTGCCTTGACATTTGCCACCTAGCAAAAACAGTTTGATCAATAATCCATTTTAAATGTGTGCATGCATGAAGCCCAGTATGTAAACTTTATTGTACAGCTGCAAATCTTGAAATAATCCATGATTTTTCTGTCTTTAAGGTGACAGTGACTACAATTGGCTATGGGGACAAAGTTCCACAAACCTGGATTGGAAAAACTATTGCATCATGTTTTTCAGTCTTTGCTATATCATTCTTTGCACTTCCTGCAGTAAGTACATATTGTTTTAATGTGTTTTTTTTCTTCAGTTTGTTTCTTATGTTTTTTATGTAATAGTGTTGCATAAACAAGGTAAATGCATTGCTTTAAGAAACATATGTCAGTGCCACCATAGGTTACCTTAGTGTTGCTTTTTAATTAATTTGTTGCTTAAACCAGTGCATTTTAAAAGTGGGGGAGGCACTAGGGGGGCACCTCAGAAAGCTGGAGGGAAGATAAGTAAGAAATGCAAAACTAAAAACGTAAATCTAATAAATGTTTAAACAACTTTTTCCTCACAGCAGCGAATCTGTTTTTCAATCATTATTCTAAATTATAGTTTATAATACTATACTGAAATGTTATTTAAGAGAACTTAATTGAGGTTTGATTTGTTTTGCTCTGTTCTTATCGCCAGTTTGTTGAAAAATTGTTTTTCCAGTGGGAATATAATACAGTGTAGCATATTCATAAGGTTCATATACTAAACAATTTAACAATTATTGAAAAATAGATAAAATAATAATAATAATAATAATAATAATAATAATAATAATAATAATAATAATAATAATAATAATAATAATAATAATAATAATAGGTGCCTTTCAAAACTCTCAAGGTCACCTTACAAAAGTCAACAATAAAAACCACAGTAAAACAATAAACACAATAAAAGCAATAAAATGTGAATAAATAAAAGTGAAAAAAATGATAACAGTTCGTTATATATTTAAGAGAAATAAGGGGGGAAATTCAACTGCTCTGCCATATATTTTCTATAGACAATGACTTTTCCTGACACTCTACCATGAAGCCCAGCTCTGTGCAGCTTCTAGTGGTCCTGTGGACAAATCTATCCATTACTGCAGAAGAGCAGTTCCCTCAGAAATCTTTRGCCTTTTGGTTGCTTCTTTGAATAAACTGCCCTTCTTTGTGTGTTTTGTGAAAGGATGGTTGTTGGTTTGATGGCAAATTTTCTATGGTAGCATAATCTTTTCATTTTTTTTCTAATAATTAATTTAATGGGAAATGTTTTGTTTTATAATTCATTCCTCATCTGTACTTCTCCAAAACTGTGTCTCTGGCCTGTGCAGAGAGTTCCTTGGTCTCCATGATGTCTCTTGCTTGGTGGTAACCATTTAAAGTTATTGACTGGTTTTCATTATGTTTGACAGGTTTAGATCATTTGACATTTAGATTGATCACAGAAGGAACTTCTTTCAAAATGTATATGTGGCTTCAGAAGCCATAAAACTTTTTTGTAGATTAGGAATTTATCTTCAATTCACAGGTAACTATAAATAATAGTTCTCATCATCTATCTGTTAAAAAGCTTTGGTAATTCATTGTAACCATGATTTTTGTTATTTCTAAAATTGCCAACACAATAGAAATTCCTCATTAAATTATGAGAAAAAAAATCTGTTTATATCATTCCAATTACCCTACACCATAATTATTGGGGAAATAAAACTGAGAACAGTAAACACAGCTAACAAACTGACACAGTACATTAACTGTCTGTCAAACATGCGCTGTTTCTGCCACCAACAGATGACAACAAGATAAAAGCCACGAGTCAAGACAATTTACATGCGACTCAAGTTCACAGGTGTTGTTTCCCCCAGTGATTCATCAGCCTCTGAATTATAGACTCCCAGGCATGTCAATCAAATCAGCTACGCTCCCAAACAGTTCATTCCTTCCATATGAGTGCACTGATCAAAAAGAATTCACCTCATGAAATGCTGTGGAAAAGGTTTTGACTTTCATAAAAGAAGCCTTTTCATTAAATTAATTTGGAGCCAGGGACTCACGTTTTCATTATGTGCCGCATTAAAAAAAAGAAAACAAAACAAAACTTACACCCACTTAGTTTCAATTTATAAAACTGTGGATAAGAAATTCTGTTTTAACTTCAAACAACATTTTCTGTGCAACTTGCTATGAAACAAACAAATACCATTAAACTATATATCAGTGCTTGATTTTTTATTTTGGCTCTGCAGTGAAAATACTGTTATTTTCATGTTTTTGTACCCTGCAAAATATTGTAACACTTAAAACCCTCAGCCYTTCTTTTCCATCAGCTTCTAAATATTGAAATGTTTTATTTTCAGCCAGAGAAAGATACTAAATACGACCATATCCAGAAATGTTGGAACAATATCAAAATTTAAAGAACAAAATCTAAAAAAGAAGAAAAAGAAAAGGAAGAAATATTACTGTCTCTTCTTTGGACCAAAAATCATTTAAAATGGATCGAGGCAAAGTGGAAAACGATAATTTGGTCAGATAAAACAAAATTTGAAATTTTCATTGGAAACCACAAACACTACATCCTCCTGTATCCTCATCATAGGGGTCTTTGGGCTGCACTTTKTCTGATCCCTCACCTAGGACCTGTTTCCTTGGKTGACCCTACCAGGGGCATGAAGCCCCCGACAACATAGCTCCTAGGATCATTGGGACACTCAAACCTCTCCACCACGATAAGGTGGCAGCCCAGGGAGAGGTTGAGGTGGCTCGGGCATCTGGTTAGGATGCTTCCTGGTGAGGTGTTCCAGTTACATCCCACTGGGAGTAGGCCCAGAGGAAGACCCAGGACACGCTGGAGGGGCTATGTTTCTCAGCTGGCCTGGGAACGCCTTGGGA
>NW_013952561.1:210596-221121 GCF_001266775.1 Austrofundulus limnaeus | reverse complement strand
ATCAAATACTGTGAAATGATTTTTTTTTTGCTTTTTTGAGTTTCATACCCAACCTGCAATGAAGCTACTTAAATATTTGTTTTGTTGTTGTTGTTTTGCTTTTTTGAGTTTCATACCCAACCTGCAATGAAGCTACTCAAATATTTGTTTTGTTGTTGTTGTTTTGCTTTTTTGATGGTTTTCCAGCCAGGTTTTGCCACAGCTTTATATTGTCATAAAAGTATGTTGGATACAAAAGCACAGGAACAACGAAATAGGGATCATGCATCCCCCGCACTGTGGCAGATACTCAGGCTTTTAGAGCATCATTATTAGATTTTCATGCTTTCATTGGTTACAAAACTGGGAGACTTTGTGATTGATATATTTAACTGCATCTTTTGACAGTTAGTTTCTTAATTTTCAACAAAGTGTTGTGTTCCMACTCACAAGGTTGTCAAGCACCTGGAATTATACAAATCAACTAGAACATAAAGCTTCCCCCCTCCCCACTTTTTTTCACACTGCTTTGACTTGTTAAGGTGTGGACAAAAAATAAAGAAATAAATAAAAATCTGTTGTCCTCAAGTGACATTCACCAGAATGACAGCAGTAGCTGTATTTAGACTAGTGGGTTGTTGGATAGAGATTTGTGGGTTGGTTGATTCCCACAGTTTCTATTAGTTCCCATCGGTTTGAGCCATTAGTTTTTTTTTTTCCTTTTTTTGAGGCTCATTGCTGTTTTATGGCAGGGGGAAAAGGGGGGAGTGGGGCTTGCCTTTTGCAGTGGAGTCATGGTGCAATAAAAAGTATATAATTGGTCTTAAAATGTGAACACTAAGATACATGTTGTGTTGCTTCCAGCAGAACATTGTACAGTAAAATGTGCAACTACATTTTTTTATCTGTCACTGGTCATATTGCTATGGCAYACCTGAGACCATTTGCACCACCTGGAAAACCTCAAGCATTTTCAAATGTCACTTCATGGAAAGTGTTTTGCTATCTKAACAAAGATTTCAGTTTAGCAGAAATAATGAGACTAAACTGTAGATTTGTGACAAAAGACTTAGTTCTCTTCTGTGGTGTCATTCAAATGTCAAACAAGCACTTATTTTTGTACTGTTATGTTTGCTTTTTATTATACAGGTGAAGATGAGGAGGAAGATGAAGAGTATTGACAAGGACAACAGTCCAGCTTCTCCAGAAGTTCCCAGCATCACCTGTGACTCTGTGTTCGACAGTGGGAGGGAGTTAAGTTCAGATGTTTACAGCACTGTTGGCACAGGTACCAGAAAAGGACAAGTCCTGTAACATGCTTGTGTTTAGTAGTGATTAACTGTGCAGAACTTTCATCAGTGATATTGTGAACAGGTGTTACAGTAACCAAGAATGCTGTGTTTAAAGGGGACCTATTATGCAAAATTCACTTTTCTACATGTTTTCATGCATCAATTTGGGTCTGTACTGCTTCCAGAAACAGTCCAAGCGTCAAAAAATATGCTCTCAGTTGCTTTTTAACAATGTATATATGACTTTTTTTAGTGTCAGCAAACAAGTGGTTTTAAAAACAYAGGGATTGTGATGTCACAATCCCGGGGACCTAGCAATGCCAAGATGAGCCCAGCTCTTCACCYGGTAACCCAAGTGGAGACTCGGCCCACTCCTTCACAGGATGACCACGTTCTTCTGTTTTTACAACAGTCATGGAGAACAGAGATCCCTGGCCTAATTTTATTTTTATTAAATTTTTATTTTTATTTCGGATGGCAATGTTCTAGCAATATCACCAAAGAAAGTTGTAGTTTCTGTAAATAATTTCATGATGGACTAATTTGGAAACTAGTACCAGCCCACAGCAGGATTTACCCAAGGAATTTCAGCTAAAGGGAACTTCTGTCCCTATTRTTCTTCACAAATCTGCAGATGATGGTGGTAAGTGATGTGTTTTGTGTTTAGTGTTRCTGTTCGGTAYGRACACGATTTGTCATTAAGCAYAAATTATTRTTGAATGCGCTGCCGGTATTGATTACCAAGAAGGCGAGCCGCTTTGCCTTTCCCTCTCCGCCTGGGAAAACAGCGACAATGCTCACCTTTCYCCCTGTRCTGTCTGTGCTGCTCTGGGTGCTGCAGCAGCACGGACCACCTTTTCCTTTCCACAACTCCTGCCTGGGGAAGTGGTGACAGATGCACATTTGCCTCTTCTGGCATCAGTCTGTTGCCATCCCCTGGGGTGGTTGCACATTGTGGAGTGACGTCATCAACTGATCTGGCTGTGCACAGTGTGGACACCCCCAGGGCYTGGTAGGGAAAGACTGGAGCATCCGAACGAAGTCAGGCGCCTTAGTGCCAGGGAGGCCAGTGTACGTCCTTCSCCGATTCCTGGAGTCGGCAAAGACAAACCAAGGAGCAGTCAAGACTGTGACTAGCAGCCTGGAGACTCCTGCGCCACAGCCTTAGTTTTACGGGAGACTCCAGACCGCAGTATGGAGACTTCCGCACCACAGCACTGGTGACCACAATTCCTCAGGTTATACCAAACAAAGAAGTTCATCAGGGCATTTAGTCTCACTATTTTTGGATTCCAAAGAAAGAGTAGATTTCAAAACTCCATTTCATTGCTCAGTACCACTGCCTCTCAGCACCTGTGTGTATGGCCCTGAGTATTATCAGAACCAAAAGATTGGYCCTCTCTACAGACCTGCGTCTGCTTCTGCTAAAGACTTCCCAAAGACTACAAACTTACGCTTGCTTCACAAAACCCAAATACCCTGACCACACCCCAGGCAGTGGTACCTTTTACATCAGACCTTGGAATGTCAACAATTATTGTTTATACTGCAGAGGGATGCACTGAGTAGAAACATACTGATTTACTTCCTGTTTAAAGTGAATGACTACAAATGATTGCAAGGTGTAAAATATGACCGTATCCAAAATTCAGTTAATCAGACAAAATCTCCTTTACTAAAACACAAGACACTTTGTCACTGCATCTGTCCACAAGATTGGTTCATAACAATCAATCTGCGAGATGCTTACTTTCACATCGTCATTTAYCTGCCACACAGGAAATTTCTCAGGTGCTTATCAGTGCACAGTCTATGAGTTTCAATTCACCCCATTCGGGCTTTCATTAACACTGCAGGTTTTCAGCAAGTGTGTGGAAGCTGCATTATCCCCGCTGAGGGGACATATATGCAGGAGCAGTTGATCAGTGATTCCCAAGCCATGATAAAACATTTAACTGACCTGGAATTCAGAATAAACTGGACCCAAAAAAAAAACAGTTTGGTACCCAAACAATGTACACAATATCTGGGTCTCAAAATAAACACTTTCTCATACCAAGTCACGCCGTCAGARGAGGATCACTTCCTTCTCCCTGTGCATCACACTTCTACAGCTGAGGAAACTCATTTCATTCAGATTTTTTCTCAGCCTCCTCAGAGAGTAATTACTGTAGTGAAACTGGGGCTTCTGTTGCAGAGGGATTTCCAACAATGGGTCACATCATTAAAACTATGCTCCCGCCACCATTTACACCACAGAGTAAAAGTTTCCTTGACACGTATGGCAGCTCTCCAGCCATGGAGGGACCCAGCGGTTTTCACCACTGGGGCACAGCTGGGGGCAGTATCATTCTGAGTCACCATGAWAACAGATGCATCCGTGACTGGATGGGGGACAACCATGATGGGCAGAGTAGTGAACAGTGTGTGGTCAAAATGTCACACCCTCATATAAATGTGCTGGAACTTCAAGCAGTTTTCTTGGCTTGAAATCACTTTCTGGCACATCTAAAGGACCGTCATGTCTTAGTGAAGGCAGACAACACTACATCAACCATCAGGGTGGAACACAATCCCTGCAGCTTYACAAACTGAGTTAATACAGTGGAGCAGCACCAGACGTCTCTTGGTCAACCCAAGGATCCTGAGCAAAGGAGCAGATATTCTGTCTAGGGGTAACCCACTGTGTGGGGAGTGGCCTCCACTACTCGCTATCTTTATTGTGGTAAGTGGCAAGATTTGGGAAAATGGTGTGGAGAGAGGCACGTCATTCCTTTTCAGTGCTCTTGTGGATGTTCTGTTTCCTACAGAGCCTGCTGGAAAAAGGGAAAGGTTTTTCCACTATCAAAGTCTATCTGGCAACAATTTCAACATTGGATTTGGTGACAAATCTGTTTGACAGCATCCACTAGTGTGTTGCTTCATGAAGGGGGCACGGTGTAAGCTACCAGTTTCGCCGACCTCTGGTACCATTGTAGGGCTTCTCATTGGTGCTGGAAGCCCCTCTCATCATCCCCTTGAAACTGTGAAGGGAGCAGGGATGACATTTCTTTATGTGAAGACTGCCTGGCTTTTAGCTTTAATCACAGCATTAACCATAACATGAATGAACTACWTGCTTTATCTGTCAATCTTCTCTGATTAAAGTAGGCACCTGAGCTCTCTGAGGTGTGTCTGAGACCAAATCTGGATTTTGTGCCTAGGGGGATTAGTRCTGTGTACAGATGTGGTTCAGTGAAGCTGTTAGCTTTCCTCTCAACTCCATTCTCCACGGAGGAGGAGCAAATTCTTACCTCTGTGCCCTGTGCGGACACTGAAAACGTGTGTTGGATGGACAGCTGCTTTCAGGATGTCAGACCAGCTGTTCGTTTCACGAGACACAGCTCACAAGGACAAACCAGTGTCATGCCAGAGGCTGACACATTGGATTGTGGAGACCACGTAAAGGTGCATAGCCTCTGGTAGGTCTGAAAGCCCATTCCACCAGGAGCATTGCTACATCTTGKGCCCTGTTTCGAAGAGTGTCTGTCCAGGATATTTGTGCTGCAGCTAGCTGGGTCACACCACACACATTTTACAGGCTTGATGTGTTTCAGCTGTCCCTAGCACCTCAGAGTCTTCTTGATAGTAGTTCTGGGAAATTGTTGGCTTTAGTGCTTTCATGCCATATAGAAGTGGGCTATATCTCCCAAAGTGAAACATCAAACAAAGTTAGAAAAATAACTTTTGRTTACTTAATGCAACCCTAGTTTTTTGTTAACAGAGTCAGGTGTTTCACCAACAYATCCCTTCTTGCATGGACATGGAAAGGAAGCATCCTATAATGAGTTGGAGTTGTCGGTTGACCATAGTATTATGATGGGGCAGAGCCCTAAGCACGGCTCAACCTGTCTCAGTCAGACGTAATATTGCARCTTCTGTAGATGGTCATGCAGGAGTATTGCCCATAGTGAAACATCATTGTGTTATCAAAGAACTAGCAAAACATGTATTTGTATAACTTTCATAAATAATTAAATATTGATGTTTTGATGACAATATTATCCATCAAATAATTAAAAGAAAAAAAATCAAAATATTCATGCTATAGAAATAAAAAAGAGTGAGATTGTTTTGATGATACTGAATCWGTTTAATTTACAATGTTCCATCCAATGTTCAGCTCTGCTAAATTAGTTAAATAAAATGTCGACAGTGTTATAACTAAGTATTCCGTGTTCAGTAGTAAATAATTCTGTCTTCTGCTATCTGCTCTGTTTCGGCTTCTGTCAGGTTGTTTTAAAATTATTTAAGCTTAAAAAAGATCAATTAAAGATAAAGGAATGGCTGAAACAGGTTCTACATTCATCAACTTGAAATATTAGTCTGTTGGTTTTCTATTTGGTCCATTATGAAAAATCTGAATTGCTGAATAGATTAGTTGAACATTTTTGGACAAATTCAAACAATCAATTCTTTGATTCTGTTCTACTGTTTTTACTTATACTTCTAATAATCAGCCCATCACCTATCCATCTTTTTTCTGACTTTTCTGTAGAGGCACTCCACTCACCTTGGTGCTTTTATCTCCTCCAGTCTGCAGATATGTATGTTAGAAAAAAAAGTGTGTATAAGTCTTAGGAGGCATTGTTGTCCTGCTGTGTTGGGCATTTAATGTGTTGAAAACCAGGTTAGGTTAACATTTTCTTGTAGTAACTGGGATGTGTTCCAGTTTGCCAGTGACCCTTAAAAAAGATAAAGTGACTATAGAGAATAAAATGACCCATCTTACCATCGTATGCTATTATAGTCTTATAAAAAAACAAAAGTCTTGCCTATCTTAAATAGAACAATTCAGTTATGCAAAATGCTGAGCTTTGTATAAAATGTGACAAAGTACAGATATTTTGGTTATTAAAATCAAATGAAATGCTTTCCCTTTTTTAAACATAATTTATAGTTCAAGTTGTCCTGCCTTTTCTTTGAGCTGCCCTTTCACTATGTGCCAAATGATTTCAATGAGAGCAAGTTACAGTCTGTTTGGGTTCATTACCATTGAATATACTATACACATTGACCTATTAAACTACCATTGATAATTGGTGAACTACCATTGATAGTTCAATTAAGAATATATTTTTTCTATGTCTGATGACATTGTAATATGTTCAATCAAAATTTGGATGGATGGATGGATGGATGGATGGATGGATGGATGGATGGATGGATGGATGGATGGATGGATGGATGGATGGATGGATGGATGGATGGATGGATGGATGGATGGATGGATGGATGGATGGATGGATGGACAGACAGTGATGCTCTCCTCATGTTTTGAAGATGTTTTCCTCTTTTAAAGATTCATTTGAACCAACTAAACTATTCACCTTCATTATTCTCAGTGCTGCATGAGAGCCATTAATGGAGAGTACATTCAAAGATGAATAAAACAAGATAATAGAAGGGACTCTCTGTTTTGAACAAGATACATATGAACACTTTTAGCACATCCATAGCATGTAACATCTAATTGGATGGCTCTTTTTGTACTGCCGAGATATATGACCTTTTTTCTTTTCAGTCGCTACCATAAAAAATCTGCAGATGGTCTAGCTGTGCAAATGGTTTTGCTTTGCACTCAGTTTTCCTAACACTGGCAGGATTTACCGTTTTTCTCTTTGTGCAGATATACATGCATGTCAGCTCACTCCATGTTCATAGTGAATCAGTGTCTCTAATTTAACGTGAATCTGATTATAGAGGGGACAGACTGCACATCTACCCTCCACAGCATGCTGCTTTTAACTTTAATGCATTTTATTAAATACAACAAATATCATGTATCAGTTGGAATRACTTTATTCAGTTGTCACTCAGCCAAGCTTGTTTTTCTCAGATTTTTAAAGGTTTATTTATTTATTTACTTGTTTATTTTTTTATGTTTTAACATCTAATTGATCATATTGGAGGTTTAAAAGAAGTCTTGAGGCAAGGGATTTCCAAGCATKGTGTACAAGGGCGGCTATGCTGCATATTTTACCCATTTTCCTGCTTCAACACACCTGAGTCAGTGATTGCATCGTCTTCAARTTCTGCCTAAGTTTGGCAATCACCCATTCATTCAAATCAAGTGTGTTACAGCCAAGAAACAAGACAAATCTGCATGAYAGTGTCCCTCAAGGACCAGGATTGGACACACTAGCTCATGGATGATTAATCCTTTATTGTAGATGAAGCTGAAATTAGGCCTAAGTRCAGATTTTGCAAATATCTTGGCTCAGTCTTGCATTTAGCTTTGCTTTTATTTTTTTTTATTGTTGCGAGAAAACATCAATTAAAGATGATTTAGCTTGGAATGTGTTCTATCCGAGCATTTCTGGCAGACTACTGAGCAGACATGTGACCTGCATCATCACTTGTCTGACTGATTTGTCTGATGTAGCTAAGCTTAGCTGTATCATATGATGATTGCTTAATGAAGTTCAGTTTTGTTTGATATTTCTTTTTTATCTTTTTATTCTTTCTTTATATTACTTTTGGCCCAATACAGTGTCCACCTCATTGTCAACATTATTTGTTCATTTTACATTTTATGTTTCCAATTTGTGTGAAATTTGAATTAAGGGAGAAGAACCCAACTTCTGGGATGTAATATCAGAGGATTAATCAGGACTAAATAAGAAATAAGTACAATAATGACACCGTTGAATACATTTGCAATATTTTTTATATAATACTGTTGTATTATCTACTGTTTGTGCTCATTCACATGCCACAAGTCTGTAGTTTATTTTACTCATTTTAGAAAATATCTTTTTAATTACTTCATAGCTTTTTATTTGATTGTTGATGATGCAGTAATTAAAATGTCTATCTTTGGAATGCAAGATTTGTTTTTGCTTAGTGTTTCTCTGTAATTGCAGTTTGTTAAAGTGTACTTCTGTATCTTTCACCCAGCCTATTCACCTGTTTTCTCACTTGTATCTTTTTTTCTCGCTTTTGGTGTTTTGTCTGTACGTCTGGTTTAGCAGGACTTCAGGCACTTGGAGGATGTGGTGAGCTGCTGTTAGTGTCCATGTTCAGCACATGTCCTTTGTACTTGCACTGTCTCTTCTTGTCTCTTTTCACTTCTGCCWGTAATCTAATAAATTATACGACTAATGAAAGACGGAAATGTGCTCCAAATAATAAATGTTCTACTATAATTTCTCAGAAAATTGGGTTGATGTTTTTGCTTCCTCTATTTGTGCTTCAGATCCTCAGCAATCATGGACATCTTTGTCTTCCCTTCAGTTCAGCTCATCACCTCCAGGTAACATTATGTATTAACTATTCCATGTTTTTTTAATGGTCTTGGTGCATACAACAACAACACCACATTTGCTGGTTGTAAATCCACTTAAAAAGGTAATATATTGGTTATTACAATGGGCACATATAATTTCAGCTGGACTTTAGTAAAATATTTAAATTTTGATCTTTATTTTTTTTTCATAAAGCAAACAAGAAAGGTTGTGCATGAGCAGGACTGTCACACAAACCCCCACAGGCAGTTAAAGCAGTTGTCTTTTACTTAACTATGTGAAGGAAAGTACAAATCTGCTTGTCAGAGCATGTGAAGTTCCATTTGTTCTGGTTAACAGCTCAAATTAAGACCTTTCCATTTCAATTCCATCTAAAGCAGTGTCACTTCACACCATTCCTTTTTTTTTCACACATAAAAATCATGAACCTGTTGTATCACACTTCTCTAACTGGTGTGGTTTCAAAACACAGCTTTTCCAGATGGAATAATCAGCTCAGTTTTTTTATGCTGGCTTCAACAAACACTCTCAAGCAACTCTCCATTAATTATTTGCTCATTAATGAATTATTTTGACGGGAGTTTTTTTTTTTTTTTTAATTTCCAAACAAAACTGATGACCATGCAAGATTATTTATAAGGGTGCATTAAATAAAACAAGATGGACTTCTTAGATGACAGATTTCTCACACTGTACTCACTGAATTATTGTTGTAAAGAAAAACATCACCTATCCATCCCTTTTAAATTAAATTAAATTACTGTGAAAAAATGTTGACAATTCAGTTTTTTTTTTCTTGCAAATATTTGTGCYTCAACTTTTGACTGGAAATCCATCCATCATCCATCCATCCATCCATCCACCTTTTAGCATCATGTCTCTTCCTTTCTATGCCCCTGATGGTGGTAATCTTCAGTGTCAGACGTTACCGTAACCAACTTTGGTTTATGCAGACAGAACATATTGATAAGAAACACCAACTCTCATTCTCTGCTTTGGATTGGATTGGATTGGATTTAGATTTATTTTGGTAAATTTACACTACAAGAAAAAGAAAATAAAATGAAACAATTTTACAGATACAAATCAATAATTTACCAAAGACGGAGTAGGCTGAAGCCAAGGCTTATACTTGCCTATTCAATGACTCTCAGTATACTGTCCCTATACATACCCACACATTAAATATACATGTGTGTACATATGTGTATACACATACATACATTACATACATACATGGTTACAAAATAAAAATATAAATCTACATAAAGGTGTAGGATTTGCCCTACACCTCTTATAACACATTATAAGGAAAGTATTTTAGCAAGGATCATTTTATTTTTGGTAAATATTACCTTCATGTAGAAGTGAATGACAAAAACAATGAGTGACTTTAGTCAGTGAGTTTCRATATATCCATCCATAAATGTGACTATTTATTTACATAATCAAACAAAATCACTACAGTACACTTAATTGTGAGCAATCAATTTCCTATAAAAGTTTTAAGGATCAATAACAATCCAGATCGTGTCCGAACTTAATTGTTCATCAATTCAGCACTTAAATAGACAGTAAATATTAAGCTTAGATGTTGAACACCAGTGTATGGGTCACCTCGAGTGAAGAAACAAGATTTACTGCCTCAAAGCAGGCCTCGGACAGGCCTGACGAGAGGACAGGAACCCTGTCACAAACGGAACTCTATTTAGGCCATGACAGGTCATTCCAACCGTGGAAGGGAACCCCTCAGTTCTCTTAATCAGATAATAGACAGAACAATCTCTTCTGTCCGTGATTCATTTGTTGTTTAACTAAGAATGTTTATGCATTTGTTAAATCATGATAATGACTCTCACAGGAAAAGTGGAACCACTTATTTTCTTTTATAATGCCTTAAAGATTTAAAATGGTATAAAAAAATCAGAGAATCTGATTACAATGTTTTCATTGTGTTTTATGTGAATC
>NW_013952561.1:205079-207592 GCF_001266775.1 Austrofundulus limnaeus | reverse complement strand
ACCTTGGTAAAAGTTTCCTCATAACCTTGTGTATGAGAGATGTGGGAAAAGCTTAATTCACCTTAAGCTCACTCTTACACCAGACATCTGAAGGCAAATAAAACTTAGGTTCATTTGGCAAGGCAAGGGTTTAAGAGAAAGTATGAAGTTAGATGTTAGCTTTCCTAACTTATCTTAAATAAATGGAATGTGAGAACCAGAAGAGCAGTGTCTCCCACTCGACGTCAGCCAGACAACTCAACTCATTTAATAAAATCAGGACCAGTATTAACAAAAAACTGATTGAAAACTTTAACAATTTCTTCTTTTACTTTCCATTGTGGTATTTTCATGTTTGATGAATACTGGAAAATCTTTGTCCTTGTGATTTTTAATAACATTATTAATGATCTTCCAAGTACCTTTAATATCATGTTTGTATTTTTGCAGTATTTGATCATAATAATATTTTTGCTTTCTCAACACTGATTTTAATTTATTTTATATACTTTATATTTTTCTTATTTTTCCTGAGTTGGGCACTTAATGAATTCCCTGCATAACCTGTTTATTTTCTTTTTACATGACTTTTCCAGACTCCTTGTCATCCAGGGAGTCAGTCTGTTTTTTTAAGTCTGTTTATATTTTTAAAGGGGCAATAATAATCGTAAATACTTGCAAATATTTCCAAAAACACATTAAATGAGTCATTAACATCACCATCATAAACATTTTACCAGTTACAATTTAATAATATGTTCTACAGCTTCAGGAAGTTTTACTCTAGTTAATTTAAAAATTGACTTTGTCGTATTGAAATTGAACTGATTACTAACTTCCAACACACTGGCAAATGATCATTAATATCGGTTATTAATAATCCACTTTCTGTCTTCACATTGAATTGATTTATAAAATATTATCAGTCATTGAGGCACTGTCTTTGGTTGTTCGAGTAGGTCTTAAAATTAATGGATAGAAACCTAAACCAAACATCAAGTTGACAAACTCAGTTGTTTTGATATCCTCATTGTATTTTAACAAATCAATGTTAAAATCTCTACAAATACAAATATTTTTTTCATTACATCTTTCATACATCTCTGATATTTTCTTACTAAACTCATCTATACATGAGCCAGGAGTTCGATAAATGCAACTAATTAACATATACCCAGATCTATTACCCTCAATTTTAACAGATAAACATTCCAGCAAGTTTTCAACTGAAAATGTCGTTTTAATGACCTTACATTTCAAATCCGACCTTACACACAGTGTAACACCACCACCCCTTTTTAATACCTATTCTGGCCAAAAAATTTTTGTAACTGTCTAGGCCATCCAGTAGTTAATTTCCTTCAGTAAACCAAGTTCCTGATGTAGCTTCCACCCCAAATTTCTCATTGAATGTTTGAAGATATTCTTTTATTTTAGGAAAATTACTTTGCATACTCCTGTTATTAAAATATACTAATGAAAACCTTCCCAACCTTACATTAAAGTTCTCTTCAGAGTAATATTCACAATGTTGTTTAGTATTATAACTGAAATTGGTATCTGGGTCTATATCAGCTTCTATATCATATAACTTATGATCTTTAAAATCAAAATACTTAAAATGTCCACTTTCACCCATTTCTGTACAATTTGTCATTCACCTCCATCAACATGTTGAGAACTAAAAAGACAGAAAACAAAACAAAGTTTATCAGTATTTTACAATTCCTTGTACATGGAGCTTGTATTTTTTTCTCCTTCTTCAGAATCCTGGCTTGGTAAGCAGTCTCTGCATTCGTCTTTGTAAGGTGTTTAGTCACAAACACATCTGTACCCTTAAGTTTTTTTTACAACTTTTAGCAGTTCAGATTCATATTTTGTACTCACAAATCGTAGGATGCTCCTTGGTTTTTTGTTCAGTTTATCCAAGCTTGTATTTTGTTTTTGTAGCACTGTGTGACAAGCAGCAATAGTTTCACTGTCCAGTAAAATGTCTTTACTACTGAAGAACTTGATGACTTGCTGCTCAAGTGAGAATAGTTCATCTGGAGGCACGTCTTCCCCTTTATTGTCGTCTGCTATTGCTCTTGCGTATGTGTGGTGTGTAGTCTTAGCATAGTTTTAGACCAACTGCAATGATCAAAATGTGTAAAATCCAGTATTGTAATACTGGATCAAACATCTAGTCAATCAGTTACAAAATGTCCTTCACATCCATCCATGTATTTTCTTATCTTCTTGTCCTTTTCTTGGTTATTTCCAGCAGTCACTGTGTGAGAGGCAGGGTACATCCTGGAAAGGTCGCAAGTCTATCACAGGGCCACATAGAGACAGAGAAGACACACTGGCAGCAGCTCTAACTACTGCACCTCTGTCCCATGCAGGAGGAAATTCTTTCATTAACTATCACATCATTGACTTGACTCTATAGTCATGTTGTGGTGCCATCTCTAAACTTCACCTTGAAACCTGCTGGATACCCCATCACACACACACACACACACACACACACACACACACACACACACACACAC
>NW_013952561.1:203167-205054 GCF_001266775.1 Austrofundulus limnaeus | reverse complement strand
CACACACACACACACACACACACACACACACACACACACACACACGCACACACACTTTCTCTAAAACTGTGATGGCCATGAAACGTGGATTTAAAAAAAAAGTGAAAGAAGCACTTAGGAGCATGTGTTAGCTTTATCCACCCCCCACCCCCCCTTCCGTGAGCAACAGCAACAACATAGCCATGCACATGGCAAAAGGTCAAGGAGAATGAAGACAACTCACAAATCATTTTCACACAGTTTCACACTGAAAAACAGTATATATATTTTAAAAATTTCTATATTCTCTCAATAAATTACTCCTAAACACTTAAACTAAGTGCTGGCTTTTGTGAAACGCTAGATATCTAAATGGCATAAAGCTTCATTTAACAGATTAAATAGGAGTTTTTCAAGCTTTGGCTTAATGTTTTTTTTYCYTTTTTTTTTTTGAGAAATGAATGAGGTGTACGTGGGTGTATAATTCATAAATGGAAAATCAACCCTTTTTCTCTTGTACAAAACATGTTTAAAACAAAAAGACTGGATTTGGTTAGTCAATTTGCTCTACAGTAAAGAAGCCAAAAAAGTGTACATTTAAAGGGAACTGAGGTGCTGATGCCAGGGAATTAAACACTCAACTTTTTCAGAGGACGTTATGAAGCATAAATTGACAACAAATGATGGAATTAGTTTAAGTGTATGATAAGTGTGAAATATTACCACAAGTTAATGCACGTTTTAAGCCAGTTTTGGAAGCTTTGAGTCTTGAAAATAAAATCAGAAAGCATACATATAACTATTCAAGAAAGGTAAAAAAACAGAAAAAGTAACTAAAACTGCTAATATCTTCTACAAAGCACATTGAGACAAAAAGTAGAGCAAAAATGAGAGGTTTGCTGTCAAAAGGAAAACAGCTCCCGGAGAAAAGCACCTCACATGTGTTGTGTTGGATCGTTGATGATGTGGGACTGTTTTTAATTAAAGAAAGACCCCTACAATCTTGATAAAATACATGATGTTGTGGAATCCATCAAATACCTCATTTGACATGCCATATTGTTTCCTACACAAAACCATCTGGGTAGGCCTCGGGGGAAAATGTCTGGAAACGTAGAGATCAATGAAGCAGTAACAGCAGACCCAATCAGACAGTCCATTTTTTTCTTCTAAATCTACTTGGAAAGAGCAAACGTATATTTTTTAATCAAGAAAAATGTCACTGTCAATCTTAGCTCTCTGTTTAAAGAAGAAACTCCCCCATTTAAGGGTGACATTTTACGCCCACGTCTAGCTGCTGTGTGTCAATAATTGGTAGGAGTTAATAAACAACACAAAAATCTTTGCTAGGGACTGATTCGCTCATGACTGTGAACTTTTACAAGAATTTATCAGTCTCACACTATTTAGGCCTAGGATTCTTTTGTGAAATGTACATCACCCATTACCTTGTAGACAGTCCCATTGCGACAGGGCAGGCAAACCAGGGAACTGCCTAGAGCCCTGAGCTGCTCTGGGGTCCCAAGCCAACAACAGATTATGTCTTAACTATGACAAACTGTGTGAGCATTCCTTTAAATTCTGTGGTGGTCATTGCAGGAAAGTGCAACAACATTGTTGTCAGAACCTCCCTCAAGTGGGGCCCCTCCTGCTAACTAAAAGTTCAAGGCTCACCATGAGCCAGGTAAGGCTCACAGGACTGGTACTTTAACACATTCTCACTCCCGACTTGTTAACATATTGACGCTTGGTCAGGGATCAGGGTAAATGGTTAATTTTAGGTACTGGGGTCAGGGATAGGCTGTATAGGGCTAATAGAAGTTAAATTTTGGGTCTGGGATAGTTAGTTTTGCACATTTTCTACTCTTAAAAAATATGACTTTGCACTCGTCCTCCTCCGCCTCATCT
>NW_013952561.1:189090-203007 GCF_001266775.1 Austrofundulus limnaeus | reverse complement strand
GGGGGGGGGTGCCCAACGCGTCAAAATTGTATGCAAAAGGCTACCTGACCAAGCGTCAATATGTCGACGAGTCGGGAGTGAGAATACGTTGGGTACTTATACATTATGTATTGAGCAGAATGTTCAAAGGTCTTTGGATGTAGAAGACATTGTGGTTGCTCTTAACAAAGCCAGAGCTTGAAAGCAGCGGTTTTAGATAATTTGCACATGATGGCCTTCATGAAAAGTCAATCTTGTGCGTGTGCGTGATTGTATGTACTTTTGTTTATGGTGGATTTGACAATTAATATGTAGCCTTTATTGCATTGGACAGTGGTGGGATTTCAAAATGTAATCTAACTGTTTTCATGAACCTAAGCAATCAATGTGTTTATGCCGTGGTTCCTGACTTTAGGCAAAAAAAAAAAAAAAAATTAAAAGTGCTATCTTGTGCAGTTAGTATTACAAGATGTCACATTCAAAGTACCGAATTTGTTGTGGATGACTACAGGCTACTACTGCATCAAATGTTAGCTCAATGTCTGTAAAATTGAGTCATAGCCATTTTTTGTGTTGGTTAAGGTCAATCAGTCGTGGGGGCTATCTCCAATTGGATCAACTCCCACTGTTTATCAATTGTAAATATAGTGTAGATCCAGTGATAACTCTAAATGTTTCATCAAATTTCATTTAGTGGTGTATAAAACATTTAGCTTGCACAACAAGTAACACTTGAAGTATGTGTTGTGAATTCATTTCAGCTACAAGCAACACACATTTTGGCAAAATATCTGAACAACTGACAGCCATTGTTTATGTTTTCTAACTTCAATTGGCATCTTGAATCACGTTGACTTTTAAACTTTATCAGTTCTAGATGTACATGTACATCTAGAGATTGTCCAGTGGTCCATGAGTTAATTTTRTAACAAACAGATACAATAACACACAAAGTCCGCCATCACCTTTCACTTTCAGCAGCAAGCAGCRAAGTCTAGGTGGAAGCCATTGTTTATATGCTGGAGCAAATTTCCCTGCTTGTGTTGTTTTGACTAAATGCAAATGACTGTGATTGTGTCAGACTGTGCAGTGAAAAGAAGCCCCGGCCTTTTGGATTCGCAGCCCCCCACCCCGCTCCAGAGGAACAGCAGCTACACAGACGACCTGGAGCTGGAGTCAGAGCGGGAGAGTGAACTGGCTCCTGCCAGCTCCGTGTCACAGTGAGTTCACCACCATCGCATTGCAATGCTGTTGCATGAGACACATACACAGCATTAGTCGCTATGTTTATGTGTGAGTTCCTTTTTAAGAAGAAGTTATGCATGTTTTCTGTCCTTTTTTTTTTTTTTTTGCTATTTCTAATTAACCTTTGTAATATGCCAGACCCAGAGGGCTCATGATTCTCTATTAGGGAGAATAACTTGTGCTTGCAGAGGCGCTTGCACAGACTGCGACTGATATGAGGAAATGAGAGTTAAGTAACTGCACTGTAATGTAAGTGCACAATAAGTGAAACAAATGGAGCGACAGTTCTGACCCGTGGGACTTGCTTTCTAAACGGCAGCGTAATGATGCAGAGTGAGAACTGCATACAACACTGTTGTTGGCAAGACAACTCTGCTCCGCTGGCTCCAAAAATACAGAACCAGCTGTTCTCAGAGAGCCACGCCAAATCAAATCCCTTGCTAAATTGAACTATTATGAGAGACGTCTTGCTTGTATTCAAAATGATGGAATTTSATGAAACAAATTCTGCTTTTAGTCTTTCTTCAGCTAGTTCGGATTGTGATGAAATACAATAAACAAACAAACAAGCATATAAATAAATAAATAAATAAATAAATAAATAAATAAATAAATAAATAAATAAATAAATAAATAAATAAATAAAAACCTATGCTATTGAATACAAGAATTAAAAAATTAAAGCTATTTTTACAAGTCTTGCAGGATTTTATATAAGACAAATGTACATTTTTTAATATTTTAAAGGGCTGAACTCATATTACCATCATAGTAAATTGAAAATAATTGGACTGTAGAGTTTCAATAAAGTTATAACACTTAAACGAAACCTTCACTTCTAGTAAAACCAAAAGGAAAGTCCTAAAATGATGAGAGAAAAAAACATTAGCCACAATGGCTGCTTTTTTAATCATAAGAAATTAAAAAAATAAAAGGTATTCACTTTTAAAAAAGTGCCTTCTTTTCTTTTTTTTTTCTTTTACATTTTTTCTTTTCTTTTATTTATTATTTTTTTAGCCCGTGCACATGGAGAAAATTTGACGTACACTTGGGCAGCAAAGTCTCATGGATCAATACTGATATAGATCAATACTGTTTCCTCTTGACCTCAGTGTTCATTTTTCCTGTCCGATAACTGAAACTCCATTTTCACTCAGTTTAACAGATTTAAACATTTTCTTCATAGGATTATGTTTTATTTCTCATAATTAAGTTTAGACCATACTGAATTATTTAGCTGTGTTTTAAATACAATTAATAAAGTTAAACTTTTTTTTTCACTTTTTTACATTAATGGCTGCCTTTGTRAGGAAGTGGGAAAGACGAGAAAGTCTTGCAAAAACAAGAAGTATGACAATGTCTCACGTGGCTGAGGGATTTGAATAGTGAATACTTGTAGATTTTGTGATGAGTGTCTTCTCTGGACTGGAATTGAACAGGGAATGCAAGTAAACCTTAATGTATTTTGGTACAAGGTATTCAGGTGGGTGGAAGATACACTGTGTATATAAAACAGAGGTAGTTTTTGTTTGCTTGTTTGTTTTAGTCAGAGGTGGCGCAGAGTGACAGACTCTGACGAACGGAGGTAGCAATTTTAGCAACCACCATGCACAATGACGGAGCCACTGGGTGGCCAAGGGTGGCCTTGACCCACATAAAATAATCTTCAGCAATCATCAATCATTTGAGGAAACTATACTTAAAATAAAAAAATATATATATATATAAAACAGCTGACTCAAATGATCAGGGTGGCCAGTACGTGATGACAGTCTAACACTTTCTCACTCCCAACTCATCACATATTGACACTTGTCCAGGTTCCYTGTGCCTCTGGTTTTGATGCATCTGGTAACCACCTCGCGYCAGCTATTGACACACCACATAGGGCCTTTGGKTTGGTGTCCATGGTTAATTCAACCCCTGGCAAAAAGTATGGAATCACCAGTCTTGGATGAGCACTCATTCAGACATTTCATTCWGTAAAACAAACTCAGATCAGAAACATGATACAATAATAAGATCATTCCAAAGTGCAACTTGTTAGCTTTCAGGAACACTCAAAGAAATGAAGAGAAAGCATTGTGGAAGTCAGTGAATGTTACTTATTGACCAAGCACAGGGAAAAAATATGGAATCACTCAGTTCTAAAGAAAAAAAGGTATGGAATCACTCAAAATGGAGGTAGAAAATAAGGATACACCCAGTCAATTTCCTTCCCCTAAATGGACACCTGCCTCAGATTAGATCTGCTCGTTAGTCTGCAGTTATAAACACCTGCCGTCATGACACCTTYAAGTAGGGGAGATGGACAGACAGTGAATCTACCTACTATCTACTGCAACAAGTGACAAAAAAGGATGACTAGATACTAAGCAAAAAGTTTGCATGTTCTCCCTTTGTATATGTGGGTTTTCTCTGGTTCTCAGGTTTCCTCCTATAGACTAAAAAGAGGGATGGATGGATGGATGGATGGATGGATGGATGGATGGATGGATGGATGGATGGATGGATGGATGGATGGATGGATGGATGGATGGATGGGCTTTTAGAAACATAAAATACAAATCTTTCTTTGATAAGACTAGTGTAGGTATACAGTAGTTAGTGTGCTACACAAAAACATCCTAAACACCTTCCTTAGAAATTCAGGATTCATCTGTTTTTAGTCTGTTTGATCAGGTAAGTATTGGAGCCACTATTTTTAAATTCTGAACAATTACTGTAGCTTCCTGCAAAACCGTGTAGTAAAAAAAGAAGAAGAAAAAATAATTGTTAACAGCATTGCAAGATGGGTCCTTTTATACAGTATTTGTGGTATTTTGAGATCCATGCTTTGCTGCAAGTAGAGGCACTGTAATAAAATTGGTACTTGTTCTGCAGATGCTAAAAAACAGTCAGTTGAATTTAACAAGGAAAAAAACAGTGTTTGTAAGCAACTAATTTTTCCTATATCATTAAAAAAAATTTCCACTAGCTTCATCTGCAAATGGCATTTTCATGGATGCAAATTTTCAGTGTGTGACGATAGATAATTATGTGTTARTAAACTACATCAGTTGTGATAGTAACTGCAGGTTACTTGAAAAAAAATGATATGATTGTAATTTGGGTGTGACCATACAAACYTCTAAAGAATAAAAATAAGAAAATGTGCTTTCTAACTTTCTTGTTAAGTGTTAATTAAAAAAGGTCAGTATTAGCATTAGAACTGAGKATTCTAGAAGTCCATGTAATTGAAAATGAAACTCATGAGTGATCTCTAAAGCTGGGGCTCCCAAACTTTTTCATGCCATGGCATAAGTTTCTGTTAACAAATTAGAAACAATGCTTAAAAACATTTGATTCATGATAATGATGTAAAACTTTAACTAGATTTAAAAATGATTCAAAGAGTATTGCAAAACAAAAGCTTGTGAAAATACTGATTAGTTGACAATAAATTTGTATTATTATTTTTTTAGGAGTTTGTTTTGCTCACATTTAAATAAATAGGTATGTTGTGATAATATGTCTATTGACTATCCATTAACCTTGCCTGGATGAAGACTTCTACCCCCTTTTTACACATACTTGGTGCTCTGATGTCTCAGCTGCCAAGGTATTGGRCACTGAAATGTGATAACACATCACATAATTAATGTTAGACAGACAGACTATTATCCAAGGCCTGTGTATAAAATGGTGAACTATGACTTTAAAGAGTGTATCCTTTAATGTTTGCTGAATAGGTTCCCACCACAATGTCCGTTAATGGTAGAGGAGATGTCTTCTGTGTTTACATTCTACTTTAAGAACATGTCATCATCTGCCTATTGCATTAAGACACATTTGCCTCACTGTCTGGTCTCTGGTTATATCACTAACCCATATTCTTTTAGTTATGAAAATGGATTTCCATAACAGCTCAGAAAGCACATTATTGACATTTCATTGTGCTAATTTGACCAAATGTTATGATAGCCTTTTTGCAAATCAGCCTATTGCTCTGCCTTTGAGAGTTTCATAATGAGACACATACAGAGATTTCTCCTTTCACCAAAACATGCACTCCTCCTCTCCCACCTCACGTGCACCTTCAGTGTTTTTTTTTTCAGAGTAATGGATCCTGATAAGTAACAGCTATTCAATAATTCTCACAACCTAATAATATAGGCATACTAGCTCACAATTACTCTTTTTTTTACTACGTCTCACCCGCCTTTGTTCTCACTACTCATCACCTTGGTAACTCAAAAGAAACTGAGCCGTGAGGGAGAAGCTTTGATGTGGGCTGAGCAGTAATCACAAGCATGCTTAATATTTTCCCTCTAAACTGATGAGTTTGGTATAAAGGCTATGTCATCCATCTGTCCTTTGTTTCACTCTCTGTTTCAATGGAGAAACAATAATAATAGAGCCACATTAGAAGACGACTAACTTCTAATTTGATGTTTTGTACAAGGTCATCTGCTTTTGAGTTGAGCTGATGCATCTGTTGAAATACCATATGGGGAAATTAAAAATAACAAGTGAAACTTAAAGTGAAACTTTTTTCTTTTTTTCACAGACTAACAGAGTCGCATCGGAAAGCCATCCGTGTTATTCAAAGAATGCGTTATTTTGTGGCCAAGAGAAATTTCCAGGTAATATTAAATAAGATTCTCCCAATAAGCATTTTAAACTTTGTCAACGTTGAGCTAATTAAGCACTCCTTGAAGGAATGTACATCTATTGTCATTTTTATTGCCAGAGTTTTAAACAAAACAAAATGCAAGATCTTGTGAGATGTGTTATCTATTAGAGTATGCTGTATGTTATGAATGGCACTCATTTATTACCACATCAGTATCTATAAAAACTGACTGAGTTGTGGCCATTTTTGTGTTGGCTAAAGTTGATTTGTTGTGGTGGCCAGCTTGAATTGAGTTGACTTCAAAAGTAATCAGTTGTCAGTGTGCAGTCAACGATTACCATATTTATGCATGTAGTATAATGCAATTCATGTATTATGTGACCCCCTTTTCTTGAGCTCAAAAAGCATAATAAATTGGATCCTCGTGTATAATGTTACCTCTAATTTCATACAGACCAGGATTTTTCATCCCTCATGTGGTGTACCTTCTGGTGGGGAAAGATATTATTATTATGGGAACGTGTTTGTGGCTGTGAAGAATCAAAGGCTGCAGAGCAGTAGCTTGAGCTTCTTGGCTGTTGCTGAAAATGGTCTGGCTCAATTCAATTAGAAAGATGGACAGATTTGAGGAGTTTCCCTGGTCCTGTTGAGCATGAGATATTGCAACTGATGTCTATGTCTTCTTTTTATCTCTTTGGTTCATAAGAAAAAAAAACTTTTTATCCTCTGAGTCATCTACTGTTGGTTATATGCTTACAATGGGTGCAATTTGCAGAAGGGTTACAGGGGTTATAACCCCCACAATAATTTAATCCAGTCAATATACCCACTCCCACCCATCGAATTTACATAATTTGCTTTAACATAATATAAATTAACTGGTTAAGTAAACAGCTGCAACTCTCGTGATTTCAAAACTGTTGAATGAATTATTTTACAAAAGTAAATGATTTAAAAAATAAATAGGCAGAGAGCATTCCCCCACCCACCACCACCCTAATGGTAAGCCTAAATGTATGCCCTTGATGCTTACCTACGTGCAACGTTGGGAAAATCCCCCGAGACACATTTTCAGTTATATATGAGGAACTATTGACATTTTAAAATAAAAAGATATATATTAAATCCTCAACTTAATGGATGCATTTTGGGGTTAAAACTTTTTGTATTATACACCCATTAATACTGCGCATTTTGTAAGTTTCAATAAAAGGAGTCTCCTGGTACATGAGACAAACAGGGATATACTCCAAATACTTAAGCAAATATCTTGCACAATGAGCAGCACTTGGTAGTATGTGCTGATGACATCTGGCTGCAACCACACCATTGTCAGAGGGGCTACAAAATTTAGCCCGTAGAAAAGAAAATATTAACAAAAAACAATATCAGATCCTTCCCAAACAACAATACATGTCCCACACATGTATTACATATCATATTTCTTCAACAACCTAGCCTTTTTAATTCCCCTGAACATACTTTTTTCTGAGCAGTTTTGACATCAATCTGAATAACATTTCACAGAAATATTCCTCAAATTGAAGTAATTATTTTCTTCAAACTGGTTTGAAATTGCGGTTTTACACAAATCTCATTTTTTAAAGGTTATAGCAACCCTCTTAACAAATTTTGATTGGATGTTTCAAAGTAAGATGCTTTTATAGGCCTTATACATTGTAAGATATAATCAACAAAATCATGCAATATCGGTACTTTTAACTAATGAAATAATGTACTTGATGGGTGATTGCAATATTTTAGTAAGAATTATTTCAGTTTTTTTGGCAAACAAAAATAGGGTTTGTAGTCGTTTTACATGCTTTTCCCCAGACTTTAATACTTTAGATTAAATGTGGAACAACCATGACATCCATCCATCCATCCATCCATTTTCTGTACACGCTTCTTCCTTTTTAGGGTCGCGTGGGTCACTGGTGCCCATATCCAGCAGTCACAGTGCGAGGGGCGGGGTACACCCTGGACAGGTCGCAAGTCCATCACAACCATGACAATATACAATAAATACAGAGTGTTGCCATACAATAACTCTTACACTTTTTTGCAGCAATGCATTGGGTTTAGCTACTTTTAGTCTTCATTTATGTGGGATATCCATGTCAACTTTTCATCAATGACGACTTCTGAAAACTTCACTTCAATATCTCTATGAATCTCAATCCCATCAACTCTAAATGGAACCTCATTAGTTCAATGATAATTTACGTTGAACTCTATTACCTCCAATATCTGTTCAGTATCTTGACCAGAATAAAAAAATTGAATTTTAAAAGCCATGACACATTAACCAAATCAYGCATGTACAAAACAAACAATTTTGGTCCAAACACAGAACACTGAGGAACTCCACAACTAGTATTACATAACTTATATCTTACATTATATTACATTACCATTTTTAGCACACAATTAAACTTGCCTAGGGACTGTTCGAAATAGGCATCAGCTCTGAATGGCTATGAATTAGAAAAGTGCATAAAGAAGCTAAATTAATGGTTAAAATATTTTTCACAACTTTTATGGCAAAGTTTCTAAACGAACACATAGGGAACATAGTAGAAACAAAAAAGGGTAGAAAAATAGAATTGGAAAATTGGAAGAGCTACTGTATTTTCAGTCTCACGTAGCTTACTCACACTCAAAACATTGTTTGGCTTAGACTGGCATTGAATGCTCTTATTCAAACATTTAAATCCCAAGGCTGCCTTGAAATTAATCTAATAATTTCTATGACTAATCTTGAGGCATCTTCAATGTAGAGTTTGACATTTTACAAGAAAAAAAAGACACTAGAGTCAGTAGAAAGCTACAGTGGAGGCTGATAAAACAAATTAAAATCAGTATCTTACAACACATCTTTTCCAATTCAGTATTGACACTGGCTCATAAGGTTTCATACCAGGATAGTAAATTACAATTTTCTGACAAGCACATGTAAGCTTGACATAAAAATGTCCACAATGTAGGATTGTGTAAATGTTGCACCTTTTTAAACTAAATTAATGTATTTTTTTGTAGCAAATGCCCTATTGAATCAGTTGCTATGTCGCATACAAAGAGAGGGGTGAAGCAGTTTACTTAAACTTGCTTATGGGGATGTTCCATCTTTCATGAGTACAACTATGTGAGAGCTGGGTTGTGTCTTCAGGATGTACAGTTTCTCATCACAGCCACACATCAACCAGCAGAATTTTTCGGGGGGTAATCACAAGAAACTACGCAGGACAGAGCTCTAAAACATCATTGCAGAGTTTCCCTCACATTGGTCAATTAAAATAAAACTGATAGTTACAAACTGCAGCGTGTGCAGAACTAATATACTTGTGTGTGGGCTTTAAACCTCCCTACGCATGCCGTGCTCAGCCTCGCTGATTAGGGAGTTGGAAACCCACAACCGAACAAGATCAAAAAATCCTCTGAAAAATGAAAGTTCTCTGAACAAAAACAAACATGTACGAACAGTTTTAGGCTTTGGTCACTTAACCATCTGAAGCATTTTGTTTCCTCTGTTTTAGCAAGCCCGTAAGCCATATGAGGTGCGAGACGTGATTGAACAATACTCTCAGGGTCACCTCGACCTCATGGTGCGCATCAAGGAGCTACAGAGAAGGTAAATAATTATTATTTTTCAAGTAAAAATAACCTTATATGAGTTATATCCTCTGAGTAATGCATGGTGCTCATATTGTATGTTCTGCTTTTTGCCAACGGGACTAAAACAGACGCATATACACAATTCCCCCAAAACAACACTGAACACTAAACAGAGGTTGAATAAGAGAGTATGTAGAGATATATATTTTTTCCTCTAACTTGAGCTTCTGATCATTTCTCTCAGACTAGACCAGTCTTTAGGGAAGATGAGTTTGTTCCAGACAGGTTCAGGTAATAATTTACTTCCCTTTGCACTCAGAATACTTGTTTTTTAATTTTGAATCAAACCACAGACCTGACCCTCTGGTTTTATTGTTTGCATATTTAATGTCAACCTCTGAAGACCGAGCCAGAGACAAAGGAAACAACTCAATTGGATCAAGACTCGACAGGATGGAGGAAAAGGTGGGACTTGTGCACTATTTGCAAAACCAAATCTGTAAATCTTCCTAAATTCTAAGTGTCCTACAGATTTTGTTTMGATTTAAAACAATTGTAGACAGACTGTATTTTGTGCACAAATGCAAAGTAAACGCTAAGTGTTGAATGGCTTTGCTGAAATTGCTGCAGAAGTTGAAACTGAGTGGTGAAGTCGAAAATTAATATAATGTAGCTAAAATTTGCAGAACACAAGCTGAAAACAGAAAAAAAACAGTAGCTTGAAGCTAAATCCAGCAGGACAGTAGCTAAAAATTGCTGAAATTTAGCTAAAATTGTCAAACCAGATGCCAACGATAAAATCAGCAAAACATGATTAAAGCTAAAATGAACAAAACAGATGCTAAGGTTAGCAGATCTATGATACTAAACAGATGCTAAAACTAACATCAGCAAAACAATAGCTAAAGTTAACAAGACTGCGCTAAAATGTAAGAGCTAGATGGTAGCTGAAAGATGCAAGTGGCAGAATTTTAGTTAAAGGGATCCACGATTAGTTGTAACATTAGACTTTATTTGATAAACATACCATATTTAATTGTAAAATAAAGACTGTAAAAATACTGTAGGCTGTTTACTTAAGTAAATTTTTAAAAATCTATTTTAACACGGACTGAGCCATTTTATTTACACACAAAGCATTCTGGGTAAATGATGACGTGGATAGGTCATCGGTGTGAGTGAGCAATGTCCACCCTGAAAGTTAATCTTGGACAATATCTGACGATCGTCTCTTTTAAATAAAACCAGAGAGCGTTGACAGAGAGGAGAAGGTAGAAATGACTCAGCCTGTAACTGAAAATATGGATGGAGGACAACAGAGCTGCTTCATGGAAGAAGAAACTCAGCTTAGCCCGTTAGTCTTCACACTAGCGCTGACCCTATGTTGCCTTATATATATTAGCTCGGCGCTAGCGCAACAAACTATTGAGCTAAACTGAGGTCATCCATCCATATTTTCAGTTGCAGGCTGAGTCYTTTCTACCCTCTTCTGTTCCCAAAACAACTGATTACAGAATCTGGCTCTCCCCTACAATGGCCTTGAGCTGTTGACTAAATTCTTCCTGGATGGATTACGTCGACAAGGCACTGCCCCACACCTTCCCCCCTCCTCTAACACCCGTCTGATCTGGTTTCCTGAGCAGGCTGAGGGCCACGCAGAATGAACAGTTACCATCAATATTCTKGACTATGGCTGCGCTGGTTTAGGGGACTGGATTCTTCGGGCCCCCTTAAACTCACTTACTCCTCTGGCTAATAAATCTGCCCTATGCAGAGGTTTTTTCATAAACACCATAGTGTGTCACAGTGTTGATTTAATATATGTTTTTGCTTTTTTTTTCCTCATCTTGTGTGGTTTTTAGTTTTTCTGTTGTTAAGGTAGCGCAACTGTGTTTGCTGCATGAATGGTCTTAACTGCCCCCTCCCCCTTCCCTGAATGTACAGCACCATGTGAATTTATTTCTGTGAAAGGCGCTATATAAATAAAACTTTACTTCCTTACTTACCTTCTCCTTTCTGTCAACGCTCTCTGGTTTCATTTGAAAGAGCCAATCGTCAAATATTGTCCAAGATTAAACTTCAGGGTGGATATAGCTCRCTCACTCCGATGACCTATCCACATCATCATTTACCCAGACTGCTTTGTGTGTAAATAAAATGGCCCCATCCGTGTAAAATATTTTTAAACTTTTAGTTTAAAAATGATAAAAACTGAACATCCTACAGTATTTTAGTCTTTATTTTACAGTTAAATATATATATTTATTAAATAAAGTCTAATGTTACAACTAATCATTGATCCATTTAAAGGTAGCAGGATGGTGGCTAAAAGCTAAAAGTAGCAGAACAGTCAAAAAATCTGAAAGTACCATTGGAAAACAAAAACAGAAGCATGTTTCAAATAAGTTTTAGAAGAAATTTAAAAATGAACAATGTATTCATTTTGTTTCAAATGTTCAATATTTTGAAATGCTAATTTAATACATTTGGGTATTTTAACAAACATTTATTAATGTCATGAAATATGAAATGTGTGGTTACACACATGGCCCTGCCTTTGATACAAAGAAAGAACTCTGATGCTCACAAAGAGCAGCTTTTCACTTTCATTTTTAGAGATGAATCAAAAAATAAAAAAATAAAAACCTTCCACCTGCAATTCTCTCCTGAAGTGTTTACAACACACWTGAAAATATAGACACAGTGATCAAATGCATTGCATTTCTTTTAGAGAATCAAACTATGATTTTCCTGGAAATGTAAAGGCTGTGGTGATGCTGCTTATAAATTGCCAGATTAGGTTCAAATGCATGTTTATTATTCTATGTTCTTGAAACATAGTTCTGTTTTGATAATCTGTAATGCAGCTGTGAGATTTAATTTATTTTTTTTTCAAATGCAGTAAATGATTAGCTTTATTAATATCTGCTGCAACTCTTGTTAGATTTCTCATATGGACCAAACTCTGACCCACATGGCCGAGTCTCTCACTTTACTGCTGGACCAGAGGGACGGTGGAGGCGGAGAAAGCCGAGGCAGACTGAGACCTCGGCTCAGACGAACCTGTAATGTCCTCCCCAGTCAGGACAACCTGCCGGGCTATGACCAGCTGTCTTCATCCCCGTCGTCCTTCTCCTCCTCCAACAACACAAGCACTGCACCTTGTCCCAACCCTCCACTCAACTCCATCACCAGTCAGACCGAGAGGTGCTGAAAGCTGAAACCAAATGTTTGCTCATCTGTATAAGGGGAGAACACACCCTGAATGAACTGAACCATTGAGCCTATTCAGCTGCAATTACTTTATGTGATGTAATCATACTTTTTTTCTCAATATTCTCACTGCATACAATGTTTGAAAAAATAGGTTTAAAACTGCAAAAACATTTTGGATGTTTTCTTTCTGAAAATGATAAATATTAATACAATTTATTTTGGTTTATTAGACATGAAACACCATGATTTTGTTCACACAAATCATCTAAACAAATGAAACCAATGTTGATCATTTTCATTCAGTTTCATGTATTTTATTGAACTTAGTCACACCCTTTGTGTTCTCAGTCTAAAATGGCCGATCATTAAAGGGATCTCTGATTGGTTGTAACATAGACTTTATTTGATAAACATATATTTTAACTGTAACATAAAGACTGTAAAAATACTGTAGGCTGTTTAGTTTTGTAAATTTTTAAAAATATATTTTAACACGGACGGAGCCATTTTATTTACACGCAAAGTATTCTGGGTAAATGATGACGTGGATAGGTCCTCGGTGCGAGGCTGCTAGCGAGCTATATCCACCCTGAAGGTGAATCTTGGACAATATCTGATGAGTGGCTCTTTTAAATGAAACCAGAGAGCGTTGACAGAGAGGAGAAGGTAGAAATGACTCAGCCTGTAACTGAAAATGTGGATGGAGGACAACAGAGCTGCTTGTTAGCCTTTGCGCTAGCGCTGATGCTATTGTCTTATGTATTAGCTCAGTGCTAGCGTGACAAACAAGCTAAACTGTTGTCCTCCATCYATATTTTCAGTTACAGGCTGAGTCATTTCTACCTTCTCCTCTCTGCCAACGCTCTCTGGTTTCATTTAAAAGAGCCACTCATCAGATATTGTCCAAGATTCACCTTCAGGGTGGATATAGCTCGCTAGCAGCCTCGCACCGAGGACCTATCCACATCATCATTTACCCAGAATGCTTTGTGTATAAACAAAATGGCCCCGTTCGTGTTATATATTTTTAAACTTTTAGTTTAAAAACTATAAAAACTTAACAGCTACAGTATTTTTACAGTCTTTATTTTACAGTTAAAATAAATGTTTATCAAATAAAGTCTAATGTTACAACTAATCATGGATCCCTTTAAAAATAACTGCCACAAATTTCATTCATTCATTCATTCATTCATTCATTCATTCATTCATTCATTCATTCATTCATTCATTCATTCATTCATTCA
>NW_013952561.1:187685-189080 GCF_001266775.1 Austrofundulus limnaeus | reverse complement strand
CACACACACACACACACACACACACACACACACACACACACACACACACGCACACACCTCACTCCCCTTTATGGTCTCCATGGCAACACCCATGAGAATCTAACAGAATCTTTCTTCTACATGAGCTACACCTGCTGCACTCTCTCAAACAGCCACATTGTTTCAGTCACGCAGAACTTTTCCTTCCTTGCTCGCAGTCCATCGTGTGGCAGCACGATGATAAAAGGATGAGCCGTTATTAAAGGCCCTCAAGCTTGTCTTGAATCATGGCACCAGTGATGAGGAGGGAGGCCAGGAACCTGACAGGAAAGATGCTACAAAGGAGAAAAGAGTCTGAACTTTGAGGACAACACAGAACAGGACAACTGATGTGTGGTCAGATCAGCTGTGAGGAAGAGGCTCCTGCTGAGGTTGCAGTTCTGTCCTGTTTTGTTAAAAGAATGGGGGGGGGGGGGGTTATACAGTATTTCTCAGTCTTTATACTGCCACCTGTGAGAAAAGTTGGATTCTCACCTGAATGGAGTTCATTTATTTAAAAGCACTCAGATTTTTTACTAGATACTAAAACTGTGCTTCTGACTGAAAATGTTCTGATGGGAATTTTATTGTTTTATTTTTTTACAGTGACTGTCTTTTTTTACAGTGTTCAGACAGTAAAAYTAAAAAAATGGTTAAATTTTCAGCTGCAATTTTGAACATTGAACTGTCAAAAGACAAACGTTCGATGGTGTAGTCTGTYTGTACGATTGTAAACTTTCTCTTGTCTGGGTCATAACTTCTAATCTGCTCCACATAATTGAATGAAACTTGATGCACATATGCATCATCACAGACTGAATTAAATATTAATGTCCTGTACACATTCAAGGTTCAGGCTCACAAAACAAGGTCAAAGTTAAAACAAGGCTTTTGCTTGTCCGGGCCATAACTTATCGTACACTCAAGATCATTTAGTAAAACTTGATACACATCCTGTTTAGCAATAGACTAAACAATGCAGCATTGTGGGGAATAGATGACATTATGATGTACAATTGGTGAGGATTTGAAAGACTAATGATGTCATTATCAGTCTTTTTAATCTTTCTTGATGCGATTTTTGCCAAATGAAAATTCAGGGGTTATCGCAGACAAATCTCAGATCCACATTGAGGGGATCTTGTGCCATGTGGCCACAAAACTAAGGTTAAACACAAAAAGCAACAGCCTGCAAATGTTTTTTTTTGCATCATTCCACAGTCATGATTCATTGGGCCTCATGCAAGAACATGCTTGTATTCTTATCCTAAATTTCTCTTACTTTTGTTCGTACAAAGGGTTCGTACGAACATGTCACGTCAGATTCAACAAACTCTTCTAACTTCAGGAAAAGTGTGTAAATGAGCTGCGTAAATT
>NW_013952561.1:182287-187343 GCF_001266775.1 Austrofundulus limnaeus | reverse complement strand
TTTTCAACTCAAAATATCTTCAAACTAACGAAATATAAAGTTATTAGTGAAGAAAACCCGTCTGGATAACAGCAGACTGACTGCTCATAAAATATAAGTCTGGACCACACGTGAATTTTGTTTGTATCTGAAAAAAATCTTARAATACGAAAACATTGGTGAATGCCACAAATTCTCCTAAATCACTCGTACACACAACTTAAGAACAAATCTGTGCGTAYGAACGGTTCTTGCACGAGGTCCAATGTTTTGTTGACGGACATGTAATGTGTCGTATGTGGTGCTTTTGTTTTCACCAGTTGGTTTAATTAAGAACACAAAAAAAGTTCCTTTGTACCACTAATAAAATTTTAAACGATTTCAAAGCAAATCTTCCTGATACACTGTGACACATAGTAATTTGTGATAAATAATACATATGTGTCGTAGTGAAAATATTCCTCAGGTTATTTGTTTGTTGAGTTTTTACTTCGAACCAAGTCGTGTGCGCTCATATCAGTGAGGTTGCACAGATCATTTGTGAGATAAGTTAAAACCTATCATAGCATTAGGTTATGATAAACGTATTTAGGATTTAAAATCAAACATACTGATGCAGTTATTTTGTACCTAGAGCACAAATAGTTCAAGAATGAACACAGACCGTTAAAAGTATGTTCCTTGTAAATTTTGCAAAAGGAGTTTTGGATGGTGTTTTATTGGAAATGTATTCAAGTGGATGCCATAAGACTAATTAGTCAAGTCCACTCCTACTGTCTGCTAATGGGAATATCTGAGCAAGAAAAAAAATAATTCACTCTTTTCCCAAAAGCAGAAAATAAAGTCATGATCTACCTTTAAAGATTTTAAGCACTTTATTTGTTTCCATCTCTTTGGGTTTTAAAATAGCATAAAAGCTGAAGCAGTTGATTTTTTTTTCATGGACAGTGTTAATAACTACCCTTTTGGCAAACAACACAACTTGTAAACCGTTTATTTATAGTCTGATAAGAGCTGGTTTGGAGGGATCTTTGGTTGTTTCATTTGTAGAAGAATTCAAGTTGTGATCTATTCTGGCCTGTCTACTGTTCATGATGCTTTGAAGGTCCATCATCAGGTTTCAATTGTTGTAAAGGTCAACAGACTGACATTCAACCTTCAGTTTGTGGTGGAGGACATCAGCACCTGACATTCACTGACCACATGCTGCAACACAAACCCAAATCATAATCCATACAAACTTGTGCTAAAACATTTTACTGGGGTTATTTCTTTCGGTTCATTTTATTTTCCTGCTAACACTCARTTATTTCCTGCATAAAAATAACATTTCCATTCACCTTAGTTTCRAAATTTCTAAAGATTAAGGAAAGGTTTTCTTCGCTGCCCTGTTCTGTGACTCACATGTGCAAGTTGTGCAATCTTCCTGTGGTCCTTTTTTTAATTAACAAAGACTACCAACAGTTTTCTTTTTTYCCCCTTTCTCCCATTTCAATCAATCAGTCTTTATTTGTACAGCACCTTTTCAAGTTCAGCAAAAAGTGCATTACAGAAACAAATTTCAATGAACATACAATGAAAGTAGACAAAGAACAAAACAAAGGCTAAAACACAAAAAAATTAAAATACAGCACGAAGTTCATAACTGTAAAACAAATCAGTAAGTCTTACAAAATGGGTTTTAAKATTAGTTCTAAAATCGTGTGAATGTGACAGACTTGACAGACCCAGACTGAGAACTGGTTCCAGGGAGTCTGATAATTAAAGACTCCAAATCTGGACTTACTGATTTTTGAGACAATTAGGACTTTTTTTTTTCTGAGGAGACATGGGCCAAGACTTTCAGAAACCTAAAAAAATAGACACCTGAAAGCAATTTGCTGTGTTGTCATGACCTTCCTCTCCTTTGCAGGAACAGACGTTTTTCATTTTCAAAGTTTCAAGTAGGTGCTCGAACAAATCTCCGCCAACTAATGAAAAGAGGTTGAAGCTATGAGAGGGAAATTTGCATCACATGGCTTCTTTCTCCTAAAAAAAAAAATCATCATCTGAAATTTGTATTAAAAATGCCTAAAAGTTTTACTGGTTCTTGTTTTTATTCTGCTCTCAAACTGCCCAGACTATACTTCAAAAGAACGTTTCATCTTGAACYTTTTGGTCTTTTGGAAAAGTCTATCTGCTTGAAACAGAAACAGACATTTTGGTCAAACTTTTGTGCTTAACCAAAGTATTTAGAACTTTATTTGGTGTGGAATAAGCATAAACTTTACATGGTATAGTTTGAAGTTTTTGTAAGTTTGATTTTGCTGTTTTATTTAAATAAGCTGTTGACATATTCAACCAAAATATTTTTATTATGTGCATAAAGATCAACATTTTTGTCCCTTTTTTGTTGATCTATAATTTAACTGACTTTTAACGATGTACATTTTATTTCTCATTACCTCATCAAACTGATTATTTCTTGTCTGGGTTAAAGCAACATCTTGTTACTCATTTTAAAATATATTTAACCCAAAGGCTATGGTTCTGCTTTAGCATTAAATGCTGCATCAGATATCTCTTGGAGCAGGGGGTTCTCAAACTTGTTGTGTCTGGGGACTCCTTACGGGAGAGAAAACTTCCCAGGAACTTCCTCATAGAACTCAYGCTGATTAAAAGCCATTTACTGCTGTTTTAACCCTAAAATGCCATGAATATATTTTAATGTTTTTGTTTGGTTTAGTATGTTTGTTTTACTGGTGCATTCTTTGCACTTCTTTAAATAATATGAAAAAAAATTAACAATTCATTGTCATTTTTTTAGGACCCCCTAATCAGCTCATGGAGCCCTGGGGGTCCTGGGACCTCAGTTTGAGAACCTCTGGGCTAAGGCCTCCTAATGAGAGCTATCAGATTGCTTTGTTACTATTTCAATACTAATTWATTTTTATCTTAAAAAATGTACTCTAGCAATTAAAGTTGTGGTGATTATTTATAATCAAGTTTCTAATGAAAGGAATTAATTTTATTTGAAGAACCAATCAGGCAGTTATTTTTCAAGAACTTTGCAACGTGTTTAATTTCAACCCTATGAGKGGGGAGTGGATGTATTGTGTCTTATATAAAAAGCTAATAGCATGTTCTTTACATGGGTGACCTTTGGGTAGCAGATGGGGACCTTTCTCCATCCACGGGGTGTCCATTCCTTTRCATTATGTGGACAAAGGGTCCAAGTGACCATCTGTCCCTGGTGACCATAACAATGGGCTGCCCCCTCCTGAAGTGTGCTGACTGTGTTTGGCTTTTGTGCTGACCAGGAATGGGGAAAGTTTTATTACATGGAAGGTGTAGAGATTTTAAAGTGGTTTACCCCCATCAGTTTGTGTTACCCAAGTGAGAAACGTTTGAACATAAATTATTACATTGAATTAGGGATGATTTTAGCTACCCAAAGGAAAACAATGACAGCTCAGAAATGTAAAGATTTTCTGAAATACTTTAATTAGACCTAATGATGCTTATAGGAATGTAGGAATATTTATTCAATGCAATAAATCTTATTTTCTCCCAAGGTCTCTATGTTTTCATTGATCATTCTTGCAGTAAAGATGCTGTACCCAAAATATGAACTGAAACCAAGTTAACAGCCAAACAACTGGGAAGAAAAAAACAAAAATGCATAATGTCCAACACAACAAAACCAAAAACTCAAAGAAAACACATTTCTAAAAATTGCAGATTAAAACAATGGAGAGCTGATACAAATGAGATGTAATGAAAGTTGTATTGCAGACCTCTGCATTTCAGAAATTAAACCCAAATGAATAAATAATTCAAAAGACATGATATAAAAAAGAATATTACTTTAATATTACAATGAAAAGTAAAAGAGAACAACTTTGCATTTATTACCATATGTGGAAAAGTTCTTATACATCTGCCCACAAATGCATTGAAATGAAGGATGTGAACAAAAACTATGAACATTAACTTAAAATATTCTTGTTTAAACCAGTTTAAAAACATGTACATTTACATATTGAAAAGCATTTCATAAGGATAAGCAGCTGCTGTCTTTCCATGACAGTTATAGCCAAGTCTAACTTAAAAAAAAACACTAGCATATCAGGAAATAAATCTCCTGCACATTATGTATTGGGAGTGAGCTCAGCATATAACACATCAAATTTGACCCAATATCTATCTGTCTATCTAGATCAGTGGTTCCTAACCCTGGTGCTTGATGAACACTAAAAACACTAAAGCATCTAAAACATGCAGGGTAGTTTTTCTCTGGGACCAGGGTTGGGGACCACATTTTAATATTATAGAAATCAGAAATAAAATTGCATTTTAAAAAAATTAACTCAGTTTATCACACAGTTTCCCACTTTTTTGGCCTATACCGGTAACAATGCAGTACACACCCCTGCTCTGTAGGAAGTGGAAATGCACCAAATGTTTGCTTAGCTGCCTGATATGTGGTGCTGAAGATGTTTGAGCAGCAATGAAGTGTGAGAAGAATGCTCTGCTTTGTTTAATGGTAGGGAATTTAAATAATATGTAAACTGATGGTAGCAAAACGATTAACATTATGTGTAAATTGTGAGTGCTAGTAACAATGCTAATGCTAGATACAGCCATCCTGTTACTGGTAGCCAGCCAGGAGTCCAAACAATGACATTCAGAGCCAAAATGTACGTTTTCTGTGAGTGAGACTAATCTGCATGTGAACAGTGGAGCAGCTCATGCACATGAAAGGCAATTTCCCAAACCATCTCTGCAAAAATAGCCACAAAGACCAGTCTTTCTGTGTGCTGCCTCTGATCATCTTTAAATCAACGATTAAACTGTTCTCATCCCACATAGATGTGAGCTTTCAGAAATGAAGCAACCATTATGGAACCTCAAAAGCTGCAGGGCAGAGCTCATCTGCATAGGTGTGGAGTGCAACTCATAAAAAAGTGTGATGAACATCAACTTAGTGTCTACGTTAAGCAATTCTCTTTCTCCAAAAACACACACAAACAAGATTCAACACATTAACTATTAGGAAAAACACACTCACACACACACACACACAGATATACTGTGT
>NW_013952561.1:180475-181712 GCF_001266775.1 Austrofundulus limnaeus | reverse complement strand
TATATATATATTAATTACCACAAAATGCTATCTGAAAAACATAAAAAGTTCATATACAATGCAATACCAAAACTCAAAATATGTTTAAAAAAATCCCAATTACCAAACAGAAAACCCTATTTTTTTAAGTGTGAGGTTGTGTAGTGGAATTCGGAAAAATAAAAATGTGATTGTTTTGCTTAAATACTAATATGAGCACAGTCTCCTCCTGATGGTAGAAAATATTAGTTTTGTAAGAATAAAATGGAATTGGCTTTGTTCACTTGTCGCTGTTTAACTGTAAAAAGAGGCAAACTTCCTGAATGGTGTGTGTGTGTGTGTGTGTGCGTGCGTGCGTGCGTGCGTGCGTGTGTTGGGGGCAGGAAAGGGTTAATTTGCAGGTGAAAGAGACGGCACACTTCATTTTGTTTTCGTTTTGTTTTCTTTCTTCGCTCCTTGGACAGATGGCCTCTTAAATTCGTTGAAGCTGGAACAGCAACACAGTAGGAGTGAATACACTTTTCTGGGATTTGGCCTCTGTAATAAGCTAATTTGAAAATTACATTTATTGTTAATGGATACAATTTTAAGCCTGACAGCACATTCCTTATGACTGTGATTATAAAACATCTCATAAAACACGCCTAGAAAATGCAATTATTCTGAAACAAATTTCTCCTTTTCGTAACTAAACTTTCAACTCAAGTTGAATTTTCTAGGACATTAGAGAGACACTTATTAAGCCACTCATTTGTGGCTAACTCACAGAAACACTGGCTCATGAGCCTCCAGTCTCAGTGACTAACATGAAACTCCCACCAAGCAATGAAAGTGTAGCATGCCAGTTTGAATCCAGGTAAGTTAAAAGTAGCTTAGAATAACTGTTGTTGTTGTTGTTGTTGTTGTTGTTGTTGTTGTGTCCACTTTCAAATAGACAAGTTTCATGAGCATTTTTTGTGCATTTTCTTTATGATACATTTTCAAAGATATCTAAATTGAACAATCTGGAATTTTTCAAATTAATTAATTTAATAAAACATTTTTTTAAGTTTCAAATTCTAACACTAATTCTGATTTATACCATAATAAATCATGAAAATAACATGAGAACAAGGGAACAAATACATCCCTATAAAAGGGCGTCTTGGACAAAAAATACAACAGAAGACAAAAGTGATAAAAAAACTAAACACACACACACACACACACACACACACACACACACACACACACACACACACACACACACACACACACA
>NW_013952561.1:176918-180465 GCF_001266775.1 Austrofundulus limnaeus | reverse complement strand
CACACACACACACACACACACACACACACACACACACACACACACACACACACACACACACACACACACACACGAGTTCACTGCACCTTTATTTAGGTGTGTTGTTTTGAGCCTGTTCCCTTCAACACTAGATATTTCTAAAACTGAGCCGACATATTTAACTCGACTGCCTTACACACACTTGTTTAGCAATACACACATTATTACTTGACAAAATTCCCAAAATACAGCATGAAATATGAAAAAACCCACATAGAAATAACAGATGAATGCATGCACGTCATAATCACAAATACTCAATTTATATTAAAAACATGCACTACAAAATAAAATGTGAATCATAATATGGATAAAAGGAAATGCACTCTGTCTGTCTGTAAAGCAAGAAACAAAATAAACCACAAAATGCAAGTATTATAAATAATTAAAAAAGCATATTAACAAAGTAATGGAAAATAAATATGAACTATATATGCCCTAGAGATCTAAAACTGTCTTAATAGAAAAGTGTAAAATCAAACTTCTCATTTTTTGTGGATAATGTATTTATTATATATTTTTAAATAAAGTTTACATTCAATGAGTAAATAGTTTAAATCACTCCCTTTCACATTTAGGAGGACTCAATACCAGTTTTCCTTAAAATGTACTTATTAAGTATGAAGTAAAACACAATCATTTTTGTCTGAACTTTATCAATGGTGCCGTTTTAAGGAATTGGCTATATTGATTTGTAATTCTGAAATGCAGGTACACAGTGAATGTAAACAAAGCGCTCAGCTGATTCTGCTACACGCCATGTAAGCTTCAGTTACACGATTGACCCATGTGTGTCTGTGTAACAAATATGACTGTAAAATTTAATGTTTGACCAACTTCAGTCATTTTTGTGGTTCCACAGGTTTTTCCAGCATTTTTTTTTATTTAAGGTCAGAATAATCATTGAAACTGGAAACAATTTTCTTCATGATTTTGTTCTTTTGTTTAATTTTTTTTTGTCATTTTGTACTTGTTCTTTATTACTTTTGCAGATATGTTGAAATGTTTTTTTTATATTGCTGCAATCTTTTGTGATCGGGTAGTTTTACCAACATTTAAGTCACAAGGACATTACAGGAAAAATATACAATATCAGAGAAAACAAATTGTCCTTCTACTACAGCCATTACATAATACACAGATAACCTGTTTTTAAGTTGTTATTTTTTACTTACATTTTCTGTTACAACTTTTCAGAATAATATAGCAAAACCTGCACTCTTTGGCATAAATGGTTATAAATACATGTTCTGTAATGTGCAGTTTCCTTGAAAATGTTCTGCACTATTGACTATAGAATGGTGTAATTTTCTGTTATGCCATTTTTAGTTAAAAAWTGTCGTTGTATAATTAAACTAAGAAGCTATTATCGTTCTCCATATTGAACAGATATGATGGATGCAAAATGTATCAGCAAACAAATTAAGAGGATTATTGTTTTGTGTCTCTGGGCTATGGGAAATGTTTTGTGTGTWAAAGACTGCAAGCCCCCAAGAAGAAAATGTAATTATCAGGAAATCTGAAGCATCTGCTGTGATTACATGCTTTATTAAAATTCCAATAACCAGGGAAATTTACAAGCTTTTCATTTAATTTAAAGATGACAACAACAGATTAACAAATGCAGCTGAGTGCGTTTGCAGAAACTGAACAACTACATGGAAAAAGTCAAGCCAAATATTAAATTAATAAATAGAATAAAAAAATCTTAAACATTAGGTAAAATTTATCTTAAACACAAACATCAAGAAAATCATAGAAAGTTAAAAAAATAATAAATAAAACAAAAAAAAAAGTCGAGTTGCTAGAAGGAATGCATACCACCCACCACATTTATGTCAGATTTTTTTGATTAAGTCGTAGCCGTTTTAGTCAATCCTTGAAAAGACCATTAAAACACAGTTCCATGTGAAAACGTGAAATGTCACACTCAGCGTATGCATTGAGAATAACTCTCAGCAACTACCAAATTAAACTGAAAATGATTATTTCTAAAATGCACCAAGTTGTAGCCACATTTGCTAATTCCAATCACTGACTCCATCAGTCAATGCAAAAGTTTTAAACAAACACTTTTTACAGATGGTAACACTTGGAGTATCTGTTGTAAATGAGCTGCAGCAAAACCAMCCAATTTCAAAGATTGCTGTACTATATAAGAATTCTGTCTTACATAAATTCATTTTGCTCTGGTATCCATTGAGTCCATCACTTTGCAGAGGTACATCCACTGATCACTTCCTGAAAGTTTAAAAAGCTGCCCAGTATATGAATTTATTACCATTATTATTATTATTATTATTATTATTATTATTTATTGCTGACAGATGCAGAAAGTTGACTTTGATCAGGATCTCGGTCTTAAATTTTGGCAAACTGCCAGTGCTCAAAATGTGTGTTGAAAATCCACCTCAGCTACTACCACATCAAACTTTAGGTCAATATTTGTAAAACTGGCAGATTCATATCTATTTTTTGTTTTTTGTTTTTTTAAGCTAAGATGGCTGTGGCAGCCATTTTTAAATCAAGTTGACTTCAATATGGTTGCAAAAGTACCTCTAATTGTTACTTACTGCAACTTTCAATAAACGTTGTCCTGAGGTTCATGAGATATTTTGGTAACAGACATGTGAAAGAGGGCGCACAAAGACCTTTGCCTCCAGGCTTGAAGGTGATGGTACAAAAACAGCCTGGAGTATTTGAGAAACAAAGTCAGTTTTCAGTTCATCCCAATGTTCTGCACTGAGCTGCTTCACTGGATCTGCTGTGAGAAGACTTGGTAGTACTTCTGGTTTCTGTCGACCTCCTTTTCTTAGTGAAAAAATCTGCAAATGAAACAAGAAAACACGTTTTTTGTCCGTCCTTTCATAACGTATCTGCTCTGACTACAGAAGAAGCTAATTTGAGGTTCTGCAGATTTACCTGTAATTTGTGTGTTGGTTCTGGGCTCTGCTTCATATTTGGACCTCTTCATCTGGATGGGGCTCCCCTCAGCAGGACTCCTTGGGGCGTTAGAGATGCTGGAGCAGTTCTCCTGGTCGGTGCCAGTCAGGCACTCCTGTTTGTCACACATTTCCTCACGCTGGGTCTTTGAGCACAGCTGAAGAGTGCAGGCAGCTCCCCACTCTGTCGATATTACTTCCCACTCAAACCTGCCACTCAGCGGCGTGTCAGACTGGAAGCTGAAGTTCCAGYGCTGGCTGTCCTGCTCTGTGATCTCCTGCAGCTTCAGCTCCAAGTCCTGGCGCAGCTGGTCGTGGTCAGCCGGGCCAAAGAGGCTCCTGCAAACAGAACCTCTGCGTCCGCTGCTCATCATGCAGATGGCTCAGGAAGAGCTTAGTGGGGTTGTCCTGTGAATAACTTTTGTCTCTTTTGTTGGTGGTGCAGGGCAATTTAAAGGCCGCAGGGTGCATGCTATTTAGTTTGTACACAATGAGGAGATGGTTCTGATTGGCTGCAGCTGTCAGAAAGTGGACAGGCGCTACACAGGGGGGCATTTATATATATA
>NW_013952561.1:168335-176760 GCF_001266775.1 Austrofundulus limnaeus | reverse complement strand
ATACACACACATAAATACATATACACACACACATACAGTTCCTTCTATTTATAACTAACCTTCATTTAACCAGGCAAATCCCATTGAGATTAAAGATCTCTTTTACAAGGGAGACCTGGGCCTGGAGGCAGCTTGTGCATGTTTTAGTCTGCGGGAGAAACCGGAGTACCCGGAGAAAACATCTGCAAAGACAAGGAGAACATGCAAACTCCACACAGAATGACCCGAGGTCCGAACCGAGTATCAAACCCAGGACTTTCTTGCTGTGAAGCTTCAGTGCTGACCACTGAGCAGTAATGCCCTAACAGGACACTTTTGGCATACAGCCTGAATACACATTGGAAATGACATATTATAGTTGTGTTAAAACATTTTGAAACAACACCGTAAAAATATAATCTCTTACATGCATAAAAATTGTCAATCAATAAGTGTAACTTATCTAAATGTTAACTGCAAAATGGGGTTCAATATGCTCCTCGGTACAATGCCTGCACTGTAATCAAGTATTTTTTTTTACTATTATTAGTTTTAAATATACAACTGAAGAGTAGACAAGTATTTTTCGTGACTCTCCTTATTAACCCCAGAAAATCAAAGGTACCAGCGAACATATGGCTTTTTTTGCACTGACATCAGCTAATGTTGCTCATTCATTGGTCCACTGACCAGGCAACTAAATGTTTTTTTTCTCAGAAAAAAAAAATAGATTGATTATAAATGTAATGTATAAGCTTCATAGACAGTGATACACTGAATAGTTTAACTTTTATTTTGCTTAACCCTAAATGTGAATGATTTGAGTAAGATTTAAAGAATGAGGTTTATTATTTGTTAATAGCTGGTGTGATGAACTCATTTTGTTCTCTGTTGAAGGTCATCAACATAATTCATATCATCTCCGTTCAGATTATCCCAGTAATGTTCAAGATCATCTCTAACTTGTAAACCAACAATGTGCATGAACCTAACTAATAAACTAAAAGGATGAAGGAATGGGGTTGGCCAGAATCCTCTGATGAAGTATGCCTTATCGAGTTTAGGCAGGCATTGGAGAAAAAATAATATAACTCCACACACACTACATAAAACTACTCTTGTATGTTTGTATATTAAAAATGGCAAATATTGGTCCACTGACTTCTGGTTACTCATTATTGCCCTGATCTGATTCAGGTCACTGAAGCTGCCTAATAATTCACATCTGAGTTTTCACTGATAACAAACTTTACTGATGATGTTCTTTACCTTTTGATTCAACTGTTTTTTCTTTTGGAAGGACAGTTTGTCCTTCCTGTGCAAATAAAGCTGGGTTCAAATTGATTTCTAGTTTGTATTTTTTTATTGAACAAACTACTGAACAATAACAGCAACAACCTTAGCTTTTTATTTATTCATTTATTTATTGGTGAAATGAATTGCCTTCATTTATAAGGAGAATATTTTTTTTCGGAATGTCAACCATTTAACACTCCAAACACTGAGTCACTCTAATAATTTAAAATTGCAGACAGATGGGTAGGTAAAAGCAATCGAAGATTTAATGAAGTACACCAAAATGTCATGAATAAGCAGGCTTACTCCGATTGGAGCCAAGGTAACCAAGAAATGTTTTGTCTGGTGGGTGGGGGATTGATTAGTGAGTGAGAACAGGTGAACTGATAACTGATGAGACACAGGTGTGTAAGGTGCTGAATATCCAGATGAGCTGAGATGAAAAAAAAAAGGGGGAAACAAGAACAAATTTTCATTTATGACTAAAACCAGAGTGCAAAAAATACATCATATCAAAATTTGACACAACATACAAAAGAAAACACAAAACCCCACCTGCTGGCAGTACCTGTTTTTATACATTTCATCCAACACAGTGTCTTTATTATATTTCCAGAAATACCTTTTGGCTGAATATAAGATTGTAAGACTTGGTACGCTACAGTCATTCATACATTCACACACTCATGGTGGTAAGCTACATTGTAGCCCCAGTCTGAGATACTTAGATGGTGTGTTTGACCAATCAGTGTCACTTGACAGTTGTTTAAAAGAGTTGGTTTAAAACAGTCCCCCCACACATACTTGGAAAACATTGCCACGTTAGGAAAGTTTAAAGTTTGTGTCATAACATGAGTTTGATAATCATCGTGCTTTTATTTCCCCTGGTGTAAATTACTGCACTTAACAGGAAGATTGGGTGTTTGATCCCAATCCCTTCAACATGTTGAAGCATCCCTTGGCAAGACGCCTGACCACCCCCACCACATTGTTATACATTTAAGTGATTCAGTGTGGTATAAAAGTGCTGCAAAAATAGATCATAAAATATGTAATGGAAAGAATTGTATGAATACCTGGTTTTGGACATTTTCTGGTATAAGCATTGTAACAAGTATTTGGATTAAAGCCTGGTCTTAATATGGTGGACCATCATCTTTTGGGTTAAAGGCTGGGTTTAGGTCTAAGATGTGAATTAAGTTTAAGTTAGCCATGTGCTTGTAATAGTYATGTACATTCAGGGTTAAAGTCAGGGTTGTGTGTGTCTCCAGCACACACGCAAGGATGAGAAACATTTGGCAGAGGCTGGGCCATGTTAAAAACCATTAAATAAGTGAACGCAGGTCATCTGGTCAGGCTTCTCTGTATATTTGTGAATTGTTAAAGCCTTATACTTTTCATCTAACCAAAGAATGTTCAATTCTGGGACTTAATTTAAAACCTGGCAGGGTTCAGTTTTTTTCACACTGTGGAATGACCTTCGTCTGGTTTTCCATTGTACTAACAGTGTCAACTCCTTCGGAAAGCAGCTGGAGACTGTTTTTATTCAGACAACTTGTTTTTTTTTTTTTTTAATGATTGCATGCCTGTTTGTTTTATTGTCTCTTTTTTGGTATTGTATGTCTGTTTCTTATTTTTATGTTACTTATTTTATTGTTGTCTGTCTTATTGTATTTCTATTTATCATGAAGCACTTTGTGATTTTCTTTGACTGTGAAAAGTGCTATATAAATAAACCCTGCTAGTTACATAAAATTCAGTCTAATTATAATACAATTAGATGTAGTGTAACATGTCAGTTAGTTATCTTCGCTTCGCTACGCTGCAATCCCCCATCCTGAGCAAGCATGGAGGAGCGGGCAACAGTGGAGAAATAACTCCACTTTAACAGCAGAACCAGGATGGGYGGCCATCTGCCTCAACTGGCTGGAAGCTGAGAGAACAACTGGCTGGGGGTTGAGAGAACTATTTTACTGAGGAAATTATGGAAGGCCTCTTTCTCATAACCGCACACAATCATCAGTGAGATCAGCACCAGTGGTGTTTGAAGGCCACAAAGGAGCTTTATTTGTGCATGGATCTTTTACACAGAACACGGAACAAACAATTCTTCATCTGCCTGATCAGACTGGTGCTCCTGACTTCTACCCCCACTCTCTAAAGCATAAGACAGAGCTCAGTTCAGTGAGTAACAGCTTTAGAAAATTGTTACTCCAAGTGTTTTACAGTGATTATGAGCAAACAAAGTAATCATACCAGCACACGCAGGAGCACAATATTATTATGAAAACAAACGGACATATTTGACTCCAACTGACCCATTCGTTGCAGAGCTTTAATCCTCAGACTTTCCATTCAGCTGTGGTACATGTGATCAGATTTTAAACCATCAGTTAACACGCCACAAACATGCAGAAAGGTCCACTTTACAGGTGTGGTCCTGATGAGAGCAGTGTGGCATGGCTCACCAACATGCAAAGTAACGCTGCGCTGTAGCACCAGCGATTGGCTGAGAAAACAGCCCTACCCATTTACCACTTCCTGCTGGGGCTAGGTGGTATACCTGAAGAGAAAATCCTCTTGGTCCTTACAGGTGTGGTTCAGAAGAACCAGGAGAAAGTGCAGCCATGTCAGAAAAACAAGACACACCTCTGGTGAGTATGGATTATAAGCCCATTCTCTCTCTTTTGTTCTCTCTTTCATTTTAGGACCACAGAGATGTCGATATGTTGACGTTTTAGTTGAGACAAAAAAAAAGCTTTCTGAATTTGGTGAAATGTACAATGTAAATGATGGTCAATGTTCACAAAAGCACTGTGATAGGTCTGTGTATTTTCATGGTGTGAAGTTCTGCAGGGTTTCATCTTTAGAACATGTAATTAAACTGCTGAGTTCAGTTTTATTTATTCACAGTAATAGCAAAGTTCAAGTTATCTCCAGGGATGTTATATCTAAAAGTTATGACCTTGCAGTATAATAAAAAAAGAAAACTCCCCTTGGAGCAGCTCTTGGCAACAGAAGAGGAAAAAAACTCTCTTTGAAAGAGAAGAGTCAGGGACTGTGGCTAGATGTAATCTATCTGTAGATAGCATAGTTGTGCTTTTAGAAATATTCATTGTTCCATTTTTGTTGCCTTTTTATGATTTTATTTTAAATATATAAAACATTTCCCTATTCCTATAAGGCAAGAATACTGTTTTCCATTGCAAAAAAATGTTTTGTCTGATTTCTTGTTTTAATGGTTTAGAAGTTAAAATCTGCTGAAATTCCAGGCATCCTTGTTTACTTTAATAAGAACAAAATGTTGTCATGAGTCTTGTGCTTCACAAAATCTAAATAATTAGGCAAACTATGAAACTTGCAAGAGTTTCCCCTTATTCTGGCCTTTGTAAAATGTCAAAATTTGATTCAAAAACCATTACAAACTTTCAAAAAGTTTTTTTTTTTTATTTCAAAGACAGTGTTAGAATTTCAATGACTCTTTTAAGGATCAAAGATGTTTGTTTGGCCCTACAGCTGAGCTCAAATAGTAACAAAAATGATTCAGGCAAAATGTGTCAAATTTGTGTGCATGGCAGGAAATGTATCTGCTTAAGACATCCCCTCATACATCCAAACACACACACACACACACACACACACACACGCGCGCGCGCGCGCGCGCACACACACAGCCCAACATCCTTTACCTTTGCATGCAAATTGTCAAGTTTGCATTTCCAGTAGTCTTTTCCCTCCCAGACTCAAACCTGTAGTCAAATGAAAGCCTCCATAGCATGCTGCTCACTTTCTTTAAACAGATGGCTAAAAAGAAATGAGCTCTCTTTCTGTGCCGTGTGCTGAGCAACGCTTTCCCCGATTCCAAGCACACAGAGGCTGCTGTTCCCTGTGATAGGAACGTGCTCTACTGTTGCAGTCTTTCTAATCATCTTTCACAGGCAGCTCAAGTGCCCATGCAAATAAGGCTGACTGATAAAAGTCTGTGTTTACCCAGGCAAAGGGATAATCTTATCAATAATGAATGAGTTTGCTTTTTGTACCGTGTGCCGTTTATTTCTACGAACAGAATTCTTCCAAGATGAAAGTTTTCTTTGAAAAAAAAAAATAAACAAACAATAGCTACTGTTGCAATGTCATTTTCCAAACATAAATAGCTTAATTAAATAAATATATATGTACGAAACCATAAAAGTTTTGTCTCTAAAGCAGAGATGCCCACAGTGGGGCCCGTGGGCCAAAATTGGCCTGCCAAGCCATTTCATTTGGCCCACCAGCAGTTGTCCTGGTTATTAGATTGTAATCTCCAGTCCTGTGTAGAAACACTATATTTCCACTTTTCAACCATTGGTCCAACTACAGGTACAAGGAGCTGAAGTCAGATAGTCTTAACTCATGGTACTCACTTTATCTTTGAATTATGTTTAGATTAAACATAAAATATAAGTAACTACAAGAGACATTTATATTAGATTTAAGCACGCATCTAGATTTGCCCACATTTATATCACATACACTCAAATTTTAATTTGTGAAAACTCCCATGAGCCTTTGCTGCCTGAGCACATGTTGAATTTTCTCCATGTCCATGGGCTGAAAAAAATGAATGTGGTCAACTGCACTGGCTGCTAGCTTATTCATAAAAATAAAACAACTTTACTTAAGAAGCGTTTGCATTTCATGTATTATATTACTGCATTTGGCCCGCGGCCCTCAGATTGATTTTAATTTTGGCCTTCTCAGGCAAAATGTTTGGGCACCCCTGCTCTAAAGTGAAGTGAAGAGAAAGAAAAACACCAGATTTTGCTAACTTCACACAAATYGCAATAAAGCCGTACTCAGATCAATGTTTGAAGAGAATGTGTTCTTCATTAATTGTTGCTTTCAAAGCAGCACCTTTTTTTGCTCCACTTGGTATTTTTGAGAGATCGGTTCCTTCAGCCGTCTTTGAACTGCCACAACTTTGATTCCATCATTTAAAAAAGCGAGGGCTTTGTGCAGATCACAGCATCTTTAGCAGAACTCCTTGTTCCTTGTGTCACTGAAGACAGTCTTCAATGGCTGCGTGTGTGAGGACTGAGAATGAGGGGACACTCGCATTGTGCAGCTGAAAAGTATCTATAAATAAAAAATGCAGAAAAGGTTGAAACCCCTGAACTTTGTTCACATTTTGCCTCACATTGCAGGAGCTTCGTGTTCTTTTAGCTCACCGTATGGCCCAGTTTTCTATAAGGGACAACRTTTTGTCTATTTTTTTTATTTTTTTGGTTCAAGCATCAGACAGGATGAAACGCTTTGCATGTGAAGCGAGAATGAAAATTCTGCCTAGCTTTGCATTAGCCACGAGTACTTATTACAACCTTCCCATCCATATGAGGGTGGTGAGGTATAATAGATCTAGTGGAAAAATTGACCTAAGATCTGTGAATTAATTTGTTTGCAGGAGCCATTGCCGCCGCAGACGAGATGCCTGCGTTGTGGGGACGTACTGGAGTGGTCAGAAGAGCACAGGTGTGTGCATGCAGATGTAAAACAGAAAGACATTAAGTTTAGTTCTCAACTGGCAACACAACYACAGTAACTAGGATAAGTTTTTATTTATAACTTCATATATAAATGTCCTAACTGTGTGTGAACGGTCTCTGGATCAGCTGAAAATAGTCACCAGTCTTCTCTTAGATCAGCTCAGGAAATTAGATCCAGTGATTTGTGCATTAGTCACAAATCTTAACTAAYGCCAAGTAGATTATTTTATTGAAATATTCATGAGACATAGACTTTTCTAAGCTGTAGAAAGGAACTGTTTTGTATAATGYGAGTAAAGCTGATTCTATGAAGAGGATTATGGCTCTGCTGCCAAACCGTAAAACATCGACAAAAACCTCCACTTCTCTTTATTTTTTTGTTGTTTTGAAATAAAGACTCAAAACAATATTTACCGCTTTAAGATAAAATTCATAGTTTTGTGATTAAATTACCGAGCTTGTCTGGAAATTGTACTGCTTGACACCATTAAAGCAGAACGTGATGACTCATCGCTCTCGCTGAGTCATAGAAGTAACAAGAGCTCTAAAACCTTTGTTTTATTTTTGTCATTCCAATTTGTTGTATTTGTTCCCAGATTCTTTTTTTTTTTAATCTTTTGAATTATGTGTTTAATGATATAACACTTATTTCACCAAAAAAATGTGTCATATTTGTTGGCACATTATTAGTATCTGAACACGTTCATGGTAAAATGTTGTAATTTTAACAAAACATGACGAGTGCTTTTGCTGAGCAGAGCTTTTATTAACGTGCCAAAAAAAATTGGCACCAAGTCATTTTTAAATACTTAAAACATTCTTGTATTTTTTTCTTTTTCCTTTTTGAAAAACAACTTTCTCATGTTTTATGTGCGAGTAAAGAAACAGACTTTCCATTTAGACAATAGAAGTGCTCAATAGAAATGTAAAACTTATTCTGTATTTTAAGTTATTATATAAAATATTATGACATTTAGTGACAATATAGTGTCAAAATATTTTTGTACTATAAATTTGTCCTGATTTTATTTATTTATTTTTTATTTATTTATTTTTTTTTTACCTCTGACCTATAATAATGACTTCTAAGACTGGGGACATAATCTGTTTCCAGTTAAATATGAACGTTGCCAATAAGTCACTCAAAGCATAATATAACAACAACACAAACAGCCTGAACATCTGCCTTAATATTTGCATCTATKTATGGAAGCAAGCACTGCAATGTCTTGTTCCTGTTTTGCCGATAACTATTGTTTTTTTTTTTCTCCAGAAATTCACATATTAATGAAAACTCTGCTCTCTTTTGGATTCAACTTCAGAGTTCTTGTTTGTGGCCCCGTGATATAAAACACAACCATTGGTCTGCATGCACAAATGTGTGATGACTCTTAGGCAAAGAGTTCAAACACAGCAGAGAGGGAGGGGTAGACACCTGCATGTTATCCTTATTTCCACTTTAATTCTACGTCCTGCTGAAGTTTACATTAGTTCTGCTTCAGAAAACAAAAGAGGGAATTCCAGCACACCACGTTTAAGAAGAATAACAGAACTGAATTTTTTGGGCATGTTCTGAATTAACACAGAAGAAAAACTTAGAGTAAATTATTTTTTATACAGTATACCAA
>NW_013952561.1:167091-168155 GCF_001266775.1 Austrofundulus limnaeus | reverse complement strand
TATATATATATATTTGTTTTGCTGCAAACAAAAGTCCCCAGTTACCTTGGCAGATAATGCAGGCAAGAAAAGACATTTTAGTTTGGTATTTTGCTTTTAGAAAAATGGGCCAGGGTAACACATGTTTTCTGATGCCTACTTTAAAACTCAGGGCAATTATCACTGTGTTTTGCAGCGTTCTCCTTGGCTGTCCGTGCTGCTCACCAGTGGATGAAGCTATTGAAAATGTAGCCAGAACACTGGCTACTAGAATAAAAACAGAAAAGAGCCACTGGGCAGCTGGCAGAGTGGGTGACATTGACTTCATTGGATCTAATAAGACAAGAGGAAAGGTGAGATTCTGTAACAGAAATGTAAATAAACAAATGATGTAAAAAAATCCATAAATATGACAAGACTGGTGTCAAAAACAGGATGCTGACATAGCATTTCTATTCCATTCATTCAGTTTGTGAGAGTGCGCAGCAACACCGATCCAGTTCTGATTTACAAGATGCTGACAGAGGAGTGGGGTCTGGCTCCTCCACATTTGGTTGTGGCCTTGGTGGGCGGAGATGAGCTGGCTCAGATGAAACCCTGGCTCAGGGACACTCTTCGAAAAGGGCTGGTGAAAGCAGCGCAGAGCACAGGTTTTTATCATAGGAACACAACTGGCCTTGACTTTTGACAAAAATGGAATGAGGTTTTTTGTTGCCTTTTATTGACTTGTAGCCGAATTGCTAACAGCAACTGTACACAGTATTATTCTTTGATGTGGAAAGTTACAGCCTGAAATCCACTTTTTTCCTTGTGTTTATATGTGTTTTATGCACCAAGATAAAATACATCATTTATTTCTTCAGATAAAATAAAAAAAAAAACTGCACAACAGCATTTATGAGCCAACAATGTAATTTACATTGACTGCACGGCTCTTGTGTAATCTTAGACACAACCTTCTGGTTCCATGCCCGCTTTCAAATTCACTTATAGCTGTGCAGTTTCTGTGGAACTTACCATAAAACGTGCAATACTTCATCCACACACACACACACACACACACACACACACACACACACACACAC
>NW_013952561.1:149046-166886 GCF_001266775.1 Austrofundulus limnaeus | reverse complement strand
ACACACACACACACACACACACACACACACACACACACACACACACACACACACACACACACATACACACACACACACATACACACACACACATCCTGAAATACATCTGCCTCTCTGCTCTCCAGGGGCATGGATTTTGACTAATGGCCTTCGTTTTGGCATCACCAAACACTTGGGCCAGGCAGTGAGAGATCACTCCTTGGCCAGCACCTCCTCTAAAGTTCGAGTAGTGGCCATTGGCATCGCACCCTGGAACATGATTCACAACCGAGAGGCGCTGCTCACTGCCAAGGTTTCTGTTCACACACAGACAATAGACGGCCACTAAAGGCAGCTGCATCATCTCTGAGCAGTGTTAATGTGTTTGTGCTGTCCTCCGTCCTTCACGCCCGCGTTCATTAGGTGGATGAGCCTGCAGCCTACAAGCCGCAGGACCTGCCCCACGGTTCAGTGTATTCCCTGGACAGCCACCACTCTCACTTTGTGCTCGTGGAGGAGGATCCCAACAGACCAGGAGCCACCAGTGAAATGAGGGTGAAACTACTCAAACACATTTCCCTTCAGCGCACGGGTTACGGAGGTAAAATCACCCAGGACATTGCTCGGACCCAGTGACATAGTGAGAATATTTTATTCGAAGCGATAAGAACGCCACATTTTAATATTACTTGATAAAAAGTTAAAATTTGACATTAAATTTAACTAATGTGAAGTGAAAGTCAGTTTAACAGTTAAATATAAAAAAGTAGAGAACATTCAGTCTGAGAACGATGGCTTAGCTGGTGGTGAATTATAAATACATTAAAGATTTTATTGTGATGGGCCATAATAGATGAGACAGCTTGAAATATGCATAACTTAAAAGTAGCCATGCTTCATTTTTATGACTTTTTTGACTTTCTATAAAGTCAAAAGCCCCAACTTTGTAAAAAATAATAATAATAAAAAAAAGTCAGCCAGTTGAGCTAAGTTTTCAATTTAAACCATTTAACCTGACGTCTGTTTTACTGCATGGAGAACAAATGTCATAGAAGAGCTGCAACAAAAACAATTAGGACTCTGTATATATTTTAGTGCTGAAACATGGATCATAACACAAAAAACTTTTGAAAAACACAATTTGCTGCATCATTGCACACACTGCATTTAAAAACAGCCTGATTTAAGGACAGCTGTAAAACAGCCAACTGTTTCTTAAAATCAAGCTTGACAGATCGTGTTAATTACATGCTGACATTGTAAACTAGAACTTAACAAAAAACTATTTTTGTTTTACTAATCTGGTTAAAATTAAGGCTCAGACAGAAAAAAACAATACTTATACTTTTCAAATATTTTAGGAGAAGCCTTCAGTGTTTTCTGTCTGTCTAATACAGAGCATATGTAGTATGAGATTTTAGTGCCAGCTGGCATGTCTGACTGGATGCAACCTTCCCATTTTATGCACCAATAAATATATTGGTCTATTACCAGGAAGCCAGGRCTTATAAAGTTGTCACAAAATCAATACGACAAGCTGCGGGATCATTAACAGGAAACCTTGATGCTGCTTATTTTTATAAATATTTTACACTTCATGATGGAAAATTGATGAACTGAATTATTTGATGTCTTCAGTAGGAAGGAAGAAAAATAAAATCACACCTTGGCTTCAACAAAAACTGCTCAGTGCAGCCTATTCCCCAGTCACACAATAAACTGACATCAAAACTAGGAAATATGATGTGTTCATCTCCATGCTTACAGGAACCGGAAGTTTTGAGATCCCTGTTCTCTGTCTCTTGGTCCATGGGGAGCCCAGAATCCTAAAGGTACCTTTTTTCCTCTTTTTTTTTTTTTTTTTGGCTATTCAGATCTATAAATAAATAAAAATAAATAAATAAAGCCTAGAACTCTTGAAACAATGCTTAATTTGTTACCTCTTAGGACAAAGTTTTTGACCAGGATAATATTATATTTGTAATAAAAGTTCTAGTCATTTTGGCCAAACCTTGACGAAAAAAAAAAAAAAAAAAAAGCATTTATGCACAATCTCATGTGGTATGAGATGCAGTGGTGGGTACAGTTCCCCTAAAGCACTAAAGCACTCACTTTAAAAACTAATTTTAAAACTTATCAGTGGATTAGCACTTGCTAAATTTATATTCTAAATTTAGAAGCACTAACTGAGGTCTATTAAATAACGTTAAAGTTAACAGCTGACGGTGAAAGTTGTCACACATTTTGTTCATATGTGTGTCACTTATCCACTACGTGACAATATATTGATAACATATAAACTCAAATATGACTGTGGGATGTCAATGATAAGTTTTAAGAGAGCAACATGACAATATGTGACTCATGTTGTCTGTTGAAGAATGTTCATTGGTGGATGGGTTATTTTAGTGCTTTAGAATTAGCTTTTGCCAAAACTTTCAGTGCATTAATGCTTTAGAATTAGGGGACCTACATATTTGAGTTAGTGTTTTAGGGCTAGTGGAACTAACTTTTAGTTTAGTGCTGCCCACCACTGATGAGATGTTCCAAGTACTGTATCAGTGTATATACTGTGTCAGTGACTACCACAAACTAAAACACCACATTTTAGCAAACGTCTGTAAAACTGAAAGAATTAGAGCTTTTTTTGTGAGTTTTCTAGTGTTAGTCTTGGATTGGATTTGCTCAAAGAATTCTGCCTGTATTTTATGAGATGTTTTGCTAATGGACAGACAGTTATATTTTTAAAGTGTTAATGTACTCTTAATAATTATTGGAGATCAGATTTAGCCGCAGCCACCCCAAACTGTCCAAAAATATCTGTAAAATTGACTGAGTTACCAGTGTTTTTGTGTTTTTTTAGAGGTCTTTTGGCTGTATCAGGCTTCATTAAACAATGTGATTTTAAAGGTTTTTCAGTTTTAAATGTACACCTAGTGATTTTGCTTCATTTAAATCCATTTAGTGGTTCACGAAATAGTTTAATGACAGAAACACACACACAAACACAAGCAAAAGCATTATCATACCCCTGTGCCTCAAAATGCCAAATATCGGGGGGTGGGGGGGGGGGTTGGTGTCCATTATTCAACTCATCATATGAGTCTGAAAAGACTAGCTGAGGCTTGAGAATCATTCTCCCAAAATGGCCCGTAACACAGCAGGCCAAAGTCGGACTGAGGGCACACACTTTATCACAAAACTAATCTTTTTCTGCCCAAACGTCTGAGCAAGTCAGCAGTTTATTTGTGCAAACATGATGATAAGTGAAGAATTCAAAATCTACCACGTTAGCTGATCGATCCTGGTGTTGATAAATGTACTTCTTGCTCCAGAGAATGTGCAAAGGGATTGGAAATTYCACGCCGTGGCTGATTCTGGCAGGCTCTGGAGGCGTGGCTGACATCCTCGTCACGCTGATGGAGAGAGGCTGCTGGGACACAGACAGTGTCCAAGAGCTCCTGCTGGACACCTTTCCCAATGCCCACCACAGCACAGACATCAGTAACTGGGTCAAGCTGGTGAGAGCCATGTGCACAGTGGGGGTGGGGGGCATACAAAGACAAGCACTTGTCAAGGCAGGAAAATAGGACACATTGGGGAAGATAGTGAGATGAGCTATGTTGGATTTTGTTTTATCTTTTCTTTGAAAATTTGTGTTGAATTGGTTGGGATTTTAATTTTTCTAAACAGGATAATTTCAAAATGTATGGCAGCAACACATCTGAAAACTGGAGACAGGTTCATGTTTACCTCTGTGACGCATCTCACCTTCTTTTAAAGACCCTATAACATTTTAGACAACTTATGCCAACTGAGGAAAGTGTTTTATTACTAAATAACTCTTATAGGTTATATATTTGGTTTTTTCTAATCATTAGCATTGCATGTAAGGCTTCCAGTTAATTGTTTTTATTCCATGTTCAAAGTTGACATCATCAACGTTGGACAATGTTTTCACAAATTGTCTAAAATGTAACAGGGCCTTTAAAAACTGTCTGAAAACGTTTAGGAACCAAGRAAATCAGCTGCAGGCAGTTTTGGAGGGGAATTATGTCCCATTGTTTTTCCTTACTGCTCCTAAGTCCCAGATCCACCTTGCTATATGAAAGGTCTGGACTTCAGGTGGGCCAGTTCATGACCCAGACCATTCTATTACAAAGCTTTGCTGATGTGCAGTATAAGGTTTAACATTGTCTTGCTGAGATATGCAAAGCCTTCCCTAAAACAAGACATCATCTGGAAGAAAGTAGTTTCTGTTTATTTGATGGTTTCTTTCCAGCTGTGTAAGCTGCCCATGCCATAGAAACCCMAAACCCCTAAACCATCAGATAGGCAAGCTTTTCAAAGTGTGCAGTGATATCATATAGGTGGTCTTTAACATAGAGGACCCATGATTTCCAAAARGTTTCTCAAATTTCCATTTGTCTGACCATGGAAAACTTTTCCACCTTGCCTCAGGCATTTAAAATGAGTTTTGACTCGGAGGAGATAGTAGCATTTGTGGATGGTGTTCATATACTGCTTTTCCCTTTGCATTATAGAGCTTGAACCAGCATTTGTAGATGGCATGGTGAACTGTGTTTACAGACAATTGATCTATGGAAGAGTTCCTCAGCCCAAGCAGTGATGTTCAGAACAGAATCATAGATTTTAACATAGTGCCTAAAAATCAAGGGCATTAAAATCGACTTTKGGTTTTGTCCTTTATGCACAAAGAATCTTCAGATTCTTGAATTATCTTTGATTTTAGGATCTGAAGAGGATGGGAGGTTTAAAGGGTTCCCAATGTTCCATAAATTTTTGAAAGTATTTTTTTTTCAGATTGGTAACCTCTTCCCATCTTCTTAGAGATTCAATCTCTGGAAAGCTCTTTTTTAAACCCAGACCTCTTACTGACCTGTTGCCAAAAAAATCGAAATAGTTGTAAAATCTCCTCTAGTTGTTTCTTATTTTTACCACTTACTCACAAAATCTTAATTATCCCTTGTAACATGTTAGTGGACATGTGATGCTAGCATAAAAAAACCTTTTGTGAAACATTACCTTTTTTTTAGTTTACGTGTTTAATATGTTTGCTTTGTTCAGTTCATGAACTTGATTGTTTCATTAGGTTTTTATTTGCATTTTAAACAAAATCTCAACTTCAAGAATCAGGGTTGTACTTTACAGAAATGTAAGATGAGGGTGGGATTGAACACACCTGATGTTTTGTTTTAGCATAAAATAATGCAATACTAATTAAAGAATACATATTGCTATTGTTACCTGCCCATCAGATCCAGAAGATACTTGATCATGGGCATCTCCTCACTGTCCATGACCCAGAGCAGGAAAGCTCCGAACTGGATACTGTCATTCTCAAAGCTCTCGTCAAAGGTAAAGTACTTCCTGTCAGAATTTGTTTTCAAAAACATGAAATTCTCTGTAGCTGTACAATTGCAGGTTTCTTGATTTGACACAGAGCCGTGACATTTTGAGAATTTGATAGGCTGTACACTTTTTGTTATTTTACGTGCCTGTGTGTTCATTAGCTTGTAAAAGCCAAAGTCAGGAAGCTCAAGATTTCTTGGATGAGCTGAAGCTGGCTGTGGCGTGGAACAGAGTGGACATTGCCAAAAGTGACATCTTTAAYGGAGATGTGGAGTGGAAGGTGGGTGAATATGTATAATAATTAACTGATTAGAGGCTGAACAAGCTCTGGCAGTTTACTTCTAATCCAGTCTTGTGTTACAATAAGGCCGATTACTGCTTTTTGAACAACAAAYACGTTTGAGTTTAGCACATTTCAAATAATGACATCAAGGTTTTTACCTGCCTCGAGCTGTATTCATTGACATACATGATATAGGGAGCTTGCACTGAGCCAAACGTTCACCACTAATGCTAATATATTCCGGCAAATACTCTTTATTTTTCATTTTTAGTGCAGTTACTCCGTCAAAGGCAAGAAGGCAATCCTGTTCTTGCCCATGTTTGTATATGTGTGTCTGTGTTTGTTTACTTGTCTGTTAGCAAAATATGTCCTGAACAACTAGACAAACCTTGATTAGACCATCGYAAAGTGATTATTGGATGCACATTTAGATTTGATTACCATTTGGTGTCAAACCAATTCAAGATGGTGGTCGCAGCCAAGTGATCTTRGAAAATACTAAAATAACTAACACRGGCATTTTGCAGATACTGAGCTAAAATTTGGTGTGGTCAAAGCCAAAAGTTATCATATTCTAAATGYTAAATGAAGTGGGGTATCATGTATTTCCCAGGCACATAGTTCAGTTTTATACCACAATCAARTATGTTACCTTCAGTTGYTATGAAAATGCTGTATGTATCAAAAATAAATTTGATTTTGYATCATAGCCKATCTTAAATGTCTTGGAATTGGTCTCACCTCCTACCATTTCAGACACTCTCAGTTCAGCACATCATCAAAACAGTGCTTTGGGGGAGGGGTTCTCTGTGGACATACTGAGCTCCAGGGAAGTTCTAGGTAAAAAATAGGCAGTGTTTTTTTTTTTACCAGCAAGTGTTTAGGCAACCCTAAATGGTTATCACAGGAGATTCAAGGATTTCTCAGACGTTCATGAATGAGTCAAAGCAACACTCTGGGTATGTTTTTAATGAAGGAACGAGATGATTACAAAGCTCAAAAAAGTTGTTTTTGYATAATACCCCACCCACCCCTTTAAGCATTGAGGAGTGTTAAAATTTCAGTGTTAAACTTTTGGGTGTTGATTTAACACCCACTAGGGTTATTTTAACACWTTTTGAGTAACCTGACACCCAGTGTTGGTGTTAATTCACAGTGTTGATTTCCTCAATGTTATCTCAACACTGGACAGTGTTAAATAAGCTCCGCCCACAGTTAAGTCTYAYRTAACACTTAACAGTGTTGTTATATGGCACCATACAGTGTTGAAAGCARTATTCRGAAAAGCCYMGCCCTCTTCCACCTCMTGTCAGAYAGACCAGTATTTACCCAGCATTCCTTGCTGAKAAATCTTGCAGAGATTATGTTTTTGCATGTTTKWGACYATTAAAGAWGTTCATGAGAGTAAAAATTAGTTGTTCTGGTTAGTTTTCTTGGTCAGTTTTATTAAGTTGTTCAACTTCAAGTTTATGTTACTGGCCAAAAATCGACCATTATATTTTTCTACTAACTACTGAGTAGTGTTAATGTAACACTACAAAGAGTTTAATATTACCTCTGAGTGTTATATTTACACTCTCAAATATATGGTGTATTGATGCCTTGTTGTGTCCTTTTAACACCATAATTTCCTTTGTTAATAAAAATGCATTGGTGTTACTTTTAACACTTTATTTTAACACTGTTAAAATGTTAATAAGACACCCAGTATTGTTGAATATTAAACACTGGCTGGTGTTACACTTAACACTATATTTTAACACTAACACTAATTTTATGTTAATGTGACACCCAGTATTGTTGAATATTAAACACAGGTTGGGGTTAAATTAACAAAAAAAAAAWGGGTGTTAAAATTTAACACTTTCACAAATGTTATTTTAACACCAGCAAGTGTGGACACATAGTATAGACACTTTGTTGGTGTTGAAATTAACACTGTGGGTGTTAAACTAACACTGGTATTTTTGGTGTGTGTCGTCAACTCTGTCCTTTAGTAAAATATCTCATGAACTATGATGTGATTTAATGAAATTTGCAGAAAGAAATCCTTGTATGTGCATCTACAACTGAAATGGTCACCACAGCCTATTGATATTAGCCAACAAATAAACAGCCACAACTTAGTCAAATTTACAGATATTGGGTCAAAATCTGATATTGTAATACCTGAGTGTCATCCTCAACACATACTCTAAGCACTAACAGATCTCACAAGATCTTGCAATTTCACAAAACTTTGCACCAAATTGTTGTTTTACAAGGTTTGACCAAAATTGCTAGCACTGCATTCTGTCTAAGATGATCTTAGTTTAAACTTCAGCCCTGAAACTTGGTGGGCAATATGCATTCCATGTTTTGCTAACCCTTTAATTTTTACATGTTACCCCTGTAACATTTGCCATTTATCACAAATAATCACTTTATGTCAGCTTTGAAGCAATAGATCCGCCACACTGATCATTCTAACAGAACCATAAAAATCGCAAAATGTTCATGGGAAATGTGTCTCTTCACCAAGCTGTGCAGTTAAGATGGCTGTAAATTTATTTTTCATGGAAGTTTCAACAYGTCAACATTTGACAGTGGTGGGACACAAAGTGTGGCTCATTAGACATGGTAAGAATTTGCTAGGCTTGTTAGTGAAAGGAATATAAATAGGATTGGCTGTAAAAGGCTGGGAATGACTGCAGCTGAACCTCACCATTGGCGCAGGCTTGTGATCTCGAAGAAGTGATGATGGATGCGCTCGTCAATGACAAACCAGACTTTGTGCGCCTCTTCGTGGACAACGGCGTGAACCTGGGCGAGTTCCTCACCTACGGCCGTCTGCAGGAGCTGTACTGGTCCGTCTCAGAGAAGAGCCTCTTTCACAACCTGCTGCTGAAGAAGTATGAAGAGAAGCAGCTCCTCCTGGGAGCAGCCAGAACGCCTGGTCCGCCCGGACACCATCCACCTGAGCAAGGCAAACCTCGCTTCACCCTCTTCGAGGTGGCCAAAGTGCTGAAAGACTTTCTGCATGACTCTTGTAAAGGCTTCTACCAAAAGATTCCCACAGTGAGTAATATATATCAACATATATGTCAAATCAAGTAAATAATTCTCATTTTTTCAGTTCGACAATAAGTTTCTTTCTCAGCCTTTTATTATCCACGTTAAACATCTAATTGTGTCCCCTTGTCACAGTTTGTGTTTGCCCTGTGGTTTTCATGAATAATTTTTACTTCTAGCCCTCTCAGACTATCATTTGACACTGCTAAAAGTGCCAATGATGATGAAGCAGGTAATATAGGGAGCTTAGGATCCTCTTTTCCTGGAGGAAAGTCAATCTTTGATTGTGACTTTTATGGTAACTCGTTCAGCAGTTGTGGGGAAAAAGAATACAATTTAACTAATAAAGTTATCACAGTTCTCGGATGATTCCACCTCATTCCACGTTCAATCATATCCCTTGTTCTCGCCATCACTGGAGCATGACAATAAGATTGATTTTCATGAAACCAAATCTAAAACTGCTGGTTTGTCAAAAATATGCTCATTTTGAATATTTGCCTCTATGCTCTTTGACAGTTTTAATAGTTTATTATTCTATTTCAAAAGGCAATTAGTTAAAAAGACTCTTTTTGTTTTTGATAAATTGAAACACCATTACATCCACGATGACATACAGACAATGGAACATAAAAAGACCTCCTTGGCGGTGGCGGTAATTGATTTTGCTGTAACGTGTTCCATAAACTCCGTGACTCATGCAGGCATTGAATGTTGAGTAAACTGTGTGCAGCTGCCCCATTTATGATACATGTTTAATACATCCAGTGTACTGTCTGTGCGCTTCAGGAGAAGCCAGCGAAGGGCCGACTGTTCCACAGCCAGAAGAACCTGCCCGAGCTGGAGGAGCGCTGTGAACATCCTTGGCGAGATCTCTTCCTCTGGGCCGTCCTTCAGAACCGGCAGCAGATGGCTAACTACTTTTGGGCCATGGTCAGTCTTGTTCGGCTTCTTTGCTCAGTTCAGCTCCGGTGTGTACTAAATCAGCTCTGTGCAGTTCAGTCTGTGGCAGCCGAAAAGCATCTGGCCACGGAGAGAAAAACGATCTATTCAAATCAAGCTGAAGTGAGCTGTGAATCGCACACGGACAACATAACTTTAAATGGAGAGTAACAAGAGCGATGTAGGCTGGGCGGCACAGTGCAGACGTAGGTCAGTCCTGCCGTATGAAAATGTCATCTACATAAAAGGCCGTGCAACAAGGTGAGCTAAAAAGCAATCTTATCTCAAAGAACATTGCTAAAATGAAGGTCATGCCGCCTGCTGAGGCAGTCACCCCATGGTGAGATAGGGCAACCATATCTAACGTTCCCAATGAATTTAATGAGAAGCATATCCTGACATTAGACTGATGTTTTATGAATAGTTTAAACGACAGCAATCAGTGATGACAGTGGTTTTTTTCAGTCTTTTCAGCNCCCCCAACCCCCACCCCCAACACTCTTTTCTTTGCTGCCCTTTCCTGAACTAAAGCAACAAATTATTCTAATCTCAACAGTGGTCAYACTTATGTGCTACTGCTTTGCTTCTTATTTCAAACATTGTCTGAAATGATGGTAATCGCATGCAGCATGTGCACACCCCCACTGCAAATCTCTTTGCCACTCTCACTGCGGCCCGGATCGCAGCATTCGTAATTTGATTATTTGAAGCATCGCTCTCTCACTGAAGACCTCAGAACACTTATACTCACAAACTGACTTGTTCTACAAAAAGCACATATACAGTATTTAACAGGTAGTCCAAACTGCTGTCACATTAATGAAACCAAAAAACACATTATAGCCCACAAATAATATAGACTTTTTTTTTTTTGCATTTTGAAACAAAAAAAAAAAGGATTTGGTTCCCATAGATTGCTTCATCAAATGTAAAATAATCCACTTCATTATTCTCTGACATTATTTACACACTTGACATGTGCAACTGTACTTGACTTATTAAATGGATCACATCTGCTGACAGTTGAACATGACTTTGTGTCAAATACATATTCTGAATTACAAAGTTTTATTTGTATACAAAGAGAATCCTGAGGAATGTCAGCTCCCATAAGCGCAGTTCTTCCTGTCTCCTAAAAAAATTGTTAAAACATTACTTTTCAAGAAACATGACAGTATCAAATGAAACGTTATTTTTATCATCTTTCTCCATGGTGTGATGTTAATGATTTTAATACTTATTTTTTACAATTACATTCTTGAAACTATTAAAAAAAGTGAAATCACAGAGGCGCATTTTCTTTTATTATATGGAGCAAATGCAAATACCACCAGACATGCTRTGTCTAATATTCCTCTGATGCTGCCCTCAAGACCAAAAGTGACACAAAGTCAGAAAAGATCRCACAATAAAGGTGAGACACATTTATGTGCTTCACCTCAGGGCAGCTAACCAGGGAGATAAAACTACATGTGGTGATTAACTCACTATGTGAAAAAAAACAAAAAAAAACTGATTGTTATGTTGCAGGCAAGCACTTTGAACATTTACAGCTATTTTGTCACAGACTCGGGGTACTTGAAACTGTCAAAAAGAAGCCAGAAAAATATCTATTTTCTTTCTGTCTACGCATGTACATGTTTATGTGTTTGTCTATAATCACAATGTTTTATGAACCACTAAATGAATTTCAATGAAAATTGTAGAAGTTAATCAATGTTAGCTCATTTCTAGCTGATAAACTTTTGGAGGGAACCTGATCAAAGATGGCTGCCACAGACAATTGACTTAAAAAATCCAATCCAATCCAACTTATTTAAAAAGCCCTTTAAGACTCCTTCAAGGGAACAAAGTGGCGCACAATAAAAACAAACTGTCAACAATAAAAGATAAAAAAATCACCCTTAGATGTAGCCAAAGATTAAAGTTTGTTGTAAGTGACAGTTTAAAAGCATCTAGTTTGAAGGCCTGTCTAATGTACAAAGACAAGTTGTTCAACGATTTAGGACCCAGCACTGCCAAAGTCTGATCTCCTCAGAGCTTACATCTGGTTCTGGGTACAAATAAAAAATTWAAAAAACATAATCAGTTATAACTTGATAGAATTTGATCTGATAGTAGCTGAGAYTAATCCCCAACCAATATTCTGATTGCTAATGAACTGCACTAATTGTTTTTGTTAAAAATTTTGCCATATACTGTTTGGAGTCTACCTTGTCTGTTAACAAACGTATTTAATGAACCACAAGATGGATTTCAATAAAAGTTTTAGGAACTAATCATATGTTGTATCCCTGCAACTAATTTGCTTTTAAAGTTAATCTAATTTAAGATGGTTTCCACAGCTAATCCACTTCAGTAATTAAAAATATGTTAATAAATCAACAAATCATACAGATATTGGGTTAAAAGTGGTGTGGCAGTAGCTGAGAGTCACCCTAAACCAATACTGTTCTTTGAGTGTGACATCATGTGCTGCATGAAATTTTATCATGATGTCATTATATTTCTTTTTAATGTATATATATACATATATAGTATATTTCTATTTAATGTCAAATATAAGATGATCTCAGGCATGGTGGCGGGCAATAAGCACTTCGTCAAGAAATGTTGGGCRTTTAATCATTTAATCAGCAAGTAATACATGTTTTCATGTTTGCCTGTTCTTTCAGTTACCTACAGTACCTGATATCCCCTATAATACAGTATATCACTTTGATTTGTAGAGTACATTGAAATAAAATGAAGCCAAAGCCCTGGGGAACTGAAGGAAAACTTAGTGAGATGTTGTCTATAAAGCAGAAACTATCAAAGCCAAAGTGACCAAATTTTCCTCAACTTTGGATGACACCGAAATGTTAAAACGATGCAACCACAACCTCAAATATCCATTTGAAGTTATAAGTCCTGTGGAGCTATACAAGGTCAACGTATGGCACCTTTATTGAGCAACTGCTGCTGTGATATTGTAGCCAAAGCACGCTGTACAATAATTGAGATGCAAAAGATGACATGCTCCAAAATTCTAGACTACAGCTCTCTTCCAGACGCATTTCTTGGATCCAGCTTTCTTTTAATCCTTCAGGGCCCCGAGGCAGTTGCAGCAGCGCTGGCAGGCTGTAAGATTCTAAAGGAGATGGCGCGCCTGGAATCCGAGGCTGAGTCTGCGCGCAGTATGAAGGAGGCCAAGTATGAGCAGTTTGCCCTTGGTGAGTACATAAAATGTGCGATGATAAGAGCTGACAATGTAGTTATTGAAACCAAAGGTCAAGCGTAGCTTCAATTACCTCAAACCAACAATGTCAGAGAAACACAAACAGTAACTTTGTGAAAGAATCAAAAAGTTAATCTGAAAGTAGAAAATCTTCAGAACGCAACAAAATGGAGTGGTTGGCACTGTGCATTGACTGTTCTCATTGTGTCAGATGTCTTTGGAGAATGTTACTCCAACAGCGAAGACAGGGCTTACGCTTTGTTAGTGAGAAGAACGCACTGCTGGAGCAAATCTACCGTTCTCAACTTGGCAACCGAGGCAGATGCTAAATCCTTCTTTGCCCATGATGGAGTCCAGGTAACAGTGAGACACGTTCACGCTCCTTTGGTTTCCGTTTGTCAGATTTATTTTTCACTTTTCAGTCTATTTAAGGGGTCAAAAATATAGCAAAATTGACAGATATTTATTTTGACCTCCTCTGTGCTGCCGTTCTTTATTAAAAAAATGTTCCCAGAGCAAAGATTGCCATTAGAGACTTCAATCAATTCACATTTCTTTCCCACTACACATCCCTCTAAGACATGTCCTTGTCATTAGAAAGTCATCAGTGAGAGTTAATTGGTATTCAGAGTCAGCAGGGAAAGTTGGCGCACAGCAACTAACATCTTTTATTTAAGGCATGCAGTTGGAATAATAACATCTTTGTGATAGGAGGCTGCTAATCTCGATTCAGTGCATGGATATGATTTGAAAAGATGGTGATATTTCATTGCTCTGTTCGGGTGGACAGGTTCATAACTAAGCATCAGGTGCTGTTTCACGTAAGAAGCCTCGAGACAAACTGCAGTCTGCAGCTGGGGGTTAGGAAATGGTTGACTTGTTTTATGAAAGAGAGGGAGGGGGCTGCTTTTTATCTTCTTTCTTTGTTATATAACTCTTAAAGTGTCATGTCTGTGAGGTGAAACTATTATAAGACCTATGGTGCCCCCTTGTGGTGAACTTTATTCCCACAACTGAGTCTGCCCTCAGGTGTGAAACTAGATCACCCTAAAGTCCACTTCCACCGCAGGCCCTCCTCACAAAGATCTGGTGGGGAGCAATGACGACAGACACGGCCATCTCCAAACTCGTGGTGTCTTTCTTCTGTCCACCGCTCATCTGGACCAACCTCATTAAGTTCAGGTAGTATTTCTCTTCTTCAAACTAGAGCTCACTGAAAAGTGCTGAATGGCTTTTTTGTTGTTGTTGTTGTGTGCTCTGACACCTTCCTTTTGTGCTTTAGTGATGAGGAGCTGGATAACCGTGAGGCTAACAAGCAGTTTGTGGAGTTGGACAGCCTGGAGACAGAAAAGGCGTTACTGCTAACGGATGATGACGACCCTCTGTGAGTTTGAGTCCAACACTGTGTTATTTAAAGGTCATTTCATTAGCTGGTCAGAGTGGAAGTTCAGCCAGAAATAAAGCTGTGGTGATAAGCCTAGCTGAACTTTCCATTCCGTGGAAAATTTCTACCAGTTTATTTTATTTTATTTTATTTTTATCACCGGCACAGAAAGGTAAAGATGGACAATAATGTTTTTGGCTTGGTCTGTGTCTGCAAGTGTGTCTGTCTGTCAGCAAAAATAATCAGATCTACACCKGAATAACTCTTAAAGTCAACCCAATTTAAAATGACCACTACAGCCAACCAAGATTAACAAACAAAAAAACTTGCTATAAATCAGTCAGTTTAGTTAAACAGGTACTTGGTGTGATAGCAGCTGAGAGGCCTTTAGAACATACATGGTAAGTTTAACTCCCTAAAATTTTGATATTATTTGTTTTGGCCAACTTTTCTATCTGTTAGCAAAATAAAGTATCTGATAAACCACTGGAGAGATTTTAATAAAACTTCCACAAAGTAGTTATTTTATTTTATTAACTGGGCAAATCCCATTAAGATTTTGCATTGGAGGCCTGGACCTGAAGGCGACCTATCGTAAGTGGTTTTGGTCTGTTGGGGAAACCGGGGTACCTGGAGAAAACCCATTTAAGAACAAAAAGAACATGCAAACTGCCCACAGAAAGACCCCAGGTCTTAATCAGGGATTTAACCCAGGACCCTCTTACTGTGAGGCAGAAGTGGCAACCTCTGATCCGTCAAGCTGCCAACTATTTAGTGTATCTTTACAAATTGCTAACACTGCTACTGATATGACCTGGCACAAAAATGGCTATAGCCCAGCCAGTTTTCCACATTTTACATTCAAACTGGGCATGGTATTAGCTAAGTTATTCACAGCATGTACTCAGATCATGCCATAATATGCTATAATATACAAGTTTAAACAAAACCTTATTGTCCTCACTTCTGGTTCTTATGTTCTAAAATATATCTACATAAATATGCAAAATAGATATAATTTAAAATGAACTTTATTGTTTGATATATATAATGTTGCAGTAAAAAAAAATAAAAAGACGAAGAAAAAAGTTTTCTTGAAAAGTTATTTTTATTTTTTTTTTCCACACTTTATTTTTCAGGGACACCACACCTGGAAGTCTTGAAGCTCAGAGCTGTGCCACTGTCTGGTGGCGCTTCCTGCTCCGCCGCTGGCGTCGCTTTTGGAGTGCTCCTGTCACCGTGTTCCTCGGCAATGTGATCATGTACTTCGCCTTCCTCTGTCTCTTCACCTACGTGCTCCTGCTAGACTTCCGCCCACCGCCACCTCTCGGACCCGGGGCTCCTGAGATAATGCTCTACTTCTGGGTCTTTACCTTGGTGCTGGAAGAAATTCGACAGGTGAAAATGAAAAAAAAAAAAAAAACATCCAGTCTCAACAAATCTCTGATGTGTCTTTTTTCCTACGTGCTCCTGCTAGACTTCCGCCCACCGCCACCTCTCGGACCCGGGGCTCCTGAGATAATGCTCTACTTCTGGGTCTTTACCTTGGTGCTGGAAGAAATTCGACAGGTGAAAATGAAAAAAAAAAAAAACATCCAGTCTCAACAAATCTCTGATGTGTCTTTTTTCATATTTTCAAACAAGCTTAAAGTTGGCCCATTTTTATGTATGACGCCCTTGTTAAAAATAATAATAAACTCACYGAGGCAGTTTTGCAAGAAAGCAGCCCTTTGATTAGATATGCTACAGTTTTCAGTCCAGACAAGTCAGACACATCTGAGTAGGCGATGATGTGATTCGCTAGAGTGAACCCATTCTCTCTGGGGTTTTAAGGATTCATGAGCTTCTCATCTCTCTGCATTACTYGCTCTCCAAGAGCCAGGTCAAATAAGTCTGATCCCTTATTGCAGTGATCCAGTTGAGCCCTGCTCCCTAGGGGCCACGGAGAACCCATATGAGACCACTGCTGTCCCTTACATTTTTTTATTTCTAAGTGCTGCAACCAATGTGTGCAGCACAAGTTGCAGGCAGATTTTGCATGAGCCCAGTCGAGCCCCCTGTGCCTTTATCTTTCTGTCCATCTGTCTGTGCATCAGTCTCTCTGAAAGCATCCTGCTGCCCTCAGCTTGTCGTCAAGCAGACAGGCCCATTAAGGGAACAGGCAGTGGTTCTTAATGCACCTACAGGTGGCCTGTTCAAACCACAGTAGACAGCTTGACCTTAGATTCTCTGCATWACGGGAATTTCACAGAGCTGAGAATCTGGGACTCTCCATGTGCCTTGAAAGCAGCAAGGCAGTGTACCGACTCGCTCCCTGCAGGCCGTGTCTGTGGCTTAGGTGGAAAAGGGCTTCTTAAATTATTAATGGTTTTCAATTATGAACAAGCAGATTTATTCATTATATTAAAGCAAAAACTTTTGTACGACAGAGTTTCTTCACAGATGAAGAGATGAACATCCTGAAGAAGTTTAAACTTTATGTAGAGGACAACTGGAACAAGTGTGACATGGTGGCAATCTCTCTCTTTGTTGTTGGGGTTTCCTGCAGGTAATTGCTGCTAAATAAGACTTATAAATATTGCATTAAATATTTAAATGAAGGCTTTGCTCTGATACAATGGTGATTTACTGTTATGACGGCATAATATGTTAAAACAAGGTTTKTATTGATTTAATTATTTTGAATAATAGATAAATACATGTTTTTTCCAGTACACAAAGCCATTTAAAATTTTAAATAAACTGAACAGAATTTGACTGATTACTTTTTGTATCAAACCCTGAAAAGGCTTCTGTTAGTGGTGACCCAATAAAGATGTTGGTATTGGGCCCAACACTAGTATTTTTTAAATATATGTATTCATACAAAATGCCCTGGTACTAAGGACCAGTACCAATAATTCAAATAAATTCAATTAAGTTTATTCATTTAGCGCTAAGTCACAACAAATTTTGTCTCAGGGTGCTGTACACAAACAGTCAATCTAAAGAAGCCAGCAGATCATGTTAAATCACTTTGTCACAGTCTCCCCTCCTGAGCAGCACATTAGTGACAGTGGAAAGAAAAAGCTCCCTTTTAACAGGAAGAAATCTACAGCAGAACTAGACTCAAGACAGGCGGCAATCTGCCTTGACTGGCTGGGTTTGGGGGGGGGGGGGGGGCAAAAGAGACACACACACACAAAAAACAAAAAAACCCAGAATGACCAGTCCAGGTGTATTTTCCTCAGGAAGAGAAACGAAGCAAAACATGTTACTGATAGAATTACAACAAACATGTAGAGGAAAGTGACTAAAGACAGCAGCAGAGTGAGGAAATGTGGTCAGCCTGTAATCCAGTAGTTTAAGCCTAAAGCAGCAGAACCAAGGGATAACTCAGGAAGCCAACCCTGGGGTTTATCAAAAAAGAAAGTCTTTAGTCTAGTCTTGAAAACAGAGTGTCAGCTTGACAGACAGAGACTGGAGGTTGATTGAAAGCTCAAGGAGCTCAACAGGACAAAAACAATCCAAACATAAAWCAGGTTCTGGCACTTCTAAATCTGCCTCATCTGACAGGGAGTCAGAGGATAAAGGCCTATAAGGAAGGAGAGCCACCTTGTTCTATATATATA
>NW_013952561.1:112788-148042 GCF_001266775.1 Austrofundulus limnaeus | reverse complement strand
ATATATATATATATAAAGTTTTAGTTATCATTTTTTTCATTTTATTGCAGTTTTTTATTTTAGTTAATTATAATGTTTTTTTTTTCAATTTCAGTTTTCGTTATTTAGTTAGTTTTAATTAACTATAATAACCCTGTGTCTTACAGATGAAGGATGTTTTCTTCTTCCTCTTTTTTCTGAGTGTGTGGCTTATTGCGTATGGAGTCGCCACCCAGGCTCTTCTTCATCCCAACGACCCAAGGATTGACTGGGTGTTTCGCCGAGCCTTATATCGCCCTTATCTGCACATTTTTGGTCAAATCCCCTTGGAAGAGATAGATGGTAAAGTGTGGAAAAATAGTTTTTGCTGTAAAACTTGATGCAAACTGGGAAAGTACTGGGTACTTGCCTGGCACGTACCTGGWACTTATTTGGTATGTACCAGTAACACACCTGATTCTTATCTTGTTTGTACATGGCATTTACCTGGTACTTTACCTGATACATACCAAGTAATGCCAACACATGTACAGTATTTAACTTATCAGGTAATATTGAATTCTTACCATGTACTCACCTAGTTTGTACCATGTACTTTGTACACATTGAGTATATACCTCGTACTTACCTGGTATAGACCGACTGCTTAACTAGTTCCTATTGGTACTTACTTAGCATGTATTAGCCTGGTACTTACTATGTATTTGGTGCATACAGCATATGTACCAGGTWCATAACCCTGTATGTACCATGTACATTCCAGGTAAGTACCCAAAATTGAACAGGTACATAGCCTAAAGTAACAAGWCATTTTATAATATAGCCTGTTTTGCGGAAATATCAGTCACATATCCTAGTATGAGCTAGGAATATACTAGATACAAACCCAGAAATGCCATGTAAGTACTGGGTATGTACCTGCCATGAACCAGGTAATTTTCAGATACTTTTTAAGTACTAAGTAAGTAATACATACACAATACTTGTTATGTACCCTGCAAATACCTGGAATTTATCAAACAGTTTTATGTATTGCTATCCTTTATTATTTCACATGCTGTTATGCCAGGAATAGTTTTTTCCCCTAAAGGATTTGATTTTTTTCTTCTTCTTCTTTTAAATGGACCCCAGCTGCTCGGATGCCTGAGATGAACTGTACCAATGACTCAGAGGAAATTGTCATGGGACTACGACCGCCATGTCCCAACRTCTACGCCAACTGGCTGGTCATTCTGCTGCTAGTTATCTTCCTTCTTGTCACCAATGTTCTGCTGCTCAACCTCCTCATTGCCATGTTCAGGTTAGTAAGGCGCTGACCATCCAGAAAACCATTCATGTAATTATTTCTAATTTCACTCATTTGCTGCTTGTTTGTGAATTACAAAACAAACAAACAAAAATTAATAGAATTAGCACTACTGATTTGTCTGTTTTGTATCCCAATTTACAGCTACACCTTTCAGGTAGTTCAGGGTAATACAGATATTTTCTGGAAGTTTCAGCGATATAACCTGATTGTGGAATACTACAGTCGTCCAGCACTGGCCCCACCTTTCATCATCATTAGCCACCTCTCTCAGCTTTTTCTCAGCCTGATAAAAAGACCTGAGTCCAAGCAAGAACATCTTGGTATGAAAGTTCTACAACTGTGTTTCCATTAGGGACTTTAAAGGCATTCCCTGTTGCTCGTGTCAGTGAAATATTTCAAAGCAGTCTAGTTTTCTCTGTGCCTTACCTTTTATCTTTATAGATTTCTGTTTGGGTATTTCTCTGCCACTCTCTGTGTGAGCTTCTGCAATAATATTTTGTGTGTGTGTTGTCAGAGAGGGAGCTGCCAGTAGGACTGGACCAGAGACTCATAACATGGGAAACAGTACAGAAGGAGAATTACCTGGCAAAACTGGAACGCCAGCACTGGGAGAGCAGCGAGGAGAGACTCAAGAGTACCTCCTCAAAGTAATCACAGTTCTACAAAAACAACAACTGTGAACTTTAACATTGTTTTTATTGTACTTTCCGTCTCCTTCAAAACATTAACACCAACCTATGTCTTCTTTTAACCTTAACCATTAATATACTGCCCACGGTACATCCCCAGTTTGTGGTTACTTCCTCCCTCTTTATAGCCTACCAGGGACTTTGAATTTTCATAATAAGCTGTTCAAACAATTCACTTGGTTGTTTTCTTTCAATTGACACCTCTTTTGACCAAATAGGTTCATCTATATAGACTCTCAGAGCCCAAAATGTGTGGCAAGCCCCTCACCTGTACGTGGTACACATGATTGATTGGCTGATTGCAAATCAGCTCTGAGCTTCATTCTGACACCACAGCTGCGTGCCCAATCAAGTTACCTTTATTCAGTATGCAGTTTTGGAAATAACAAAAAAGTTAAATGGTTTTAGTGCATTTCAACTTCAATAACGAAATCCTAGTTACAGTTACAAATATTGTGACAACAGGTTCCAGAGCAATACTTTGGTTTAGGGTTAAAGCTCACAAAAAAATTAAATGCGGGGCGTTAGGCAAAATCAACTTTTATGAGCTTTATGTCATTCCTTCATCAAAAACATTCTCAGAGTGTTGCTTTGACTCATTCATGCATGAGAAGAGGCATTATCCCTTACACGTTGAGAAATCATTGAATCTCACTGTGGTAGCCATTTGGAGCAGTCTAAACGCTTCCTAGTACAAAGCACCGCCTGTTTGTACCTAGCTCCTCCTTAGAACTCAGTCCCCAGCCGAGCTCCCACCACAGAGCACCCCAACCCCAAAGCATTGTTTGAAAACGTGCTGAAGTGGGAGTGTCAGAAATGGTAGGAGGTTCTGAAAGAGACAGAGGCCAATTTCAAGGCATTTACATAGGCTATGATGTAAAGTCAGATTTGTTTTGATGTAAAGCAATTGCATAACAACTGAAGGTAACATAGTTACTTGATTGTGGTACAGATACTATATGAATAGTGCCTATACAGATCACCCCCCCACCACCACAACAAACAGAAAAAAATTAATCAAACATATTTTAAAGGGCGTCAGTGCAGCTGCTACCCCAAAACCCGTCAACCTCAYAATAATCTAAGTTAACAATATGTCTCTGTCTGGTGGACAAACTGAAACACAAGCACAAACATCAAAGGAATCATTAAACAGAGGTGGAGGCCTCCGTTTTCAGTTGTCCCCCTCATACAGTGCGGCTATTGCCAGTATCACTCCACCCCCTGTTAACAATAAGTGTTAATTAGGTGTCAACAATAGCCATGTGATGTGAGTATCAGTCACATGGAGGCAGGGCTTAAAAGCCTGAATTTTGCCTGAAACTCTCAGACTGAAGAAGTCTCTTGGGGAAGAGACGAAATGTTTCATTAGAGAAGAACCCGTCCAGAAGACCTCCTATACAATTTTTTTTCTTTTTGATTTTTTACCTGGATTACTGAGATGCATCAGGACATCAAAGGAAATGTTAAAGATGCTGCCAAAGGCTTAATAAAGTCACCATGGCGACTACACAGCGACTGTCACTCCCTGACAGCAGCACTCTCAAGTTAAAACACACAGAAATAGAATGAAACGTAAACTTTAAACAGTCGCTCTGAAAAATAAAACTTGCACCTTATCAATTCTTGAACTGTGAGTGACAGAAGAAAGATATAGATCCACATTTTGTTTTCTTTCTACATTTTGTGCAGGAGATAAGACAAGTGAAATGGCCCATTTCAAACAAATATAGTCCAACTCTGAATAATGTTCTTCTTGTGAGGAATGCCTGAGCTATAAGTTTTCTCACTTTCACCTAATGCTTGAGAAACATTATTGCAGTTGTGTTGCAAATTCTGTCTGTGATATGCAAAGTACTTCAGCCAAACATTATATCACACTATTTCTGATTGAGCTGCAATGTTTTGATATATTTGCTCCGCTCTGCACCCCCCTCCCTGCCTCCTTAAAAAAAAAAAAATAAATAAAAAAACTAAGTTGTTTAAGTTGTAAAAACAAAGAAAATGTTGATGTAAACTGAACAAAATAGTAAATGGTCTGAAATTATAATGTGCATTAGCAAGGCCCATCAGACCCCAAAGCGTTTTACTCTACATTCACCCTTTCACACACTGATGATGGTAAGCTACATTGTAGCCACAGCTGCCCTGGGGCACACTGACAGAGGCAGGGCTGCCATGCACAGGCACCACCGGACCCTCTRATCACCATCAGTAGACAAGGTGGGAGAAGTGTCTTGCCCAAGGACACATTGAGACGGCTGGAAAGGGGGATCGAATCTGAAACCCTCCACTTACTCCCCCAACCACTACACCACAGTAGTAAGGGTGTTTCAATGCATTGGTGTTTATCACTAATTTCATCATGTTTGCAGGGTTCAAAGCTTGCTGAAGATTGTTGGAGGATTTAAGGACCAAGAGAAACGACTGGCATCCATGGAAGCTCAGGTAGACGAAGAGCAACATTTATCACTGGTTGTGTTTTTCTTTTAAAATGTGTATTTACTCTGGCAAACTGCATTTTGATCTCCTCTTTAGGTCAGATATTGTGGAGAGGTGCTGTCCTGGATGGCAGAATGCTTTGCTAACAGCACACTTAAATGTGGAAAAGAAGTCCCAAAAGCTCCAAGTGAGTAAAAAGCCAGAAACTGGAAAACCTTCTAAGTGCTCATTTCAAGACAACAAAGTCATTGCTGCATGTATGTTAAAACTGCATGACCTTTCAGCATCTCTAACAGGCAGCACTGTGGACACGCCTCAGAGTCATCCAGAGAAAGAAGCCAAACAAGAAGAGAGAGAAACCAAACCTGGTCCCCCGGGATATGGAGCCAACAAGAAATTTCCTTACATTGACGAATAGAAATAAATGATAGTAACTTGTAGCACGAAGGCACACATTGATCCAAACACTGACACAATCCTAGTTCCTCCTCTTGGTCCTTATATTTTTCATCCAGGAAAGTCTATGTCCCTTTTCTTGGAGTGATTAAAGCGTGTCATCTCGCCTTCAAAGTGCCCCCCTCAATCCTCAGCTCAAGAGCTGGATGACTATTATCCTTTAATCCCAAAAGAAAAGGGGCACTATACCATATAACAAGTACAAAAAGATAGGGCAAAAGAAGTGGGGAGCTTGTCTTAGAACCACAAAATGTCATTTTTTAAATGAAGTAAGTCAGATTTGGCTTAAATGAAACTAATAAAAAATAAGCAATTTTTATTTCAGTAGGTTGCAACAATACAGCATTTTCAAACGTGTCACTTCTGGGTTAAAATGTGAGGGATTTTTTTATTTTATTTTTTTAGTATAAAGTGTGAASAGCAGAGTCAAAAAATCTCAAAACTAATGAGTTATAAAGCACCGATCCACTAAAGATATGATCTAAAATCATTAGATGGAAAACAAATCAGGGTCAAAGCAGCATGTTTACTGTAAAACAACAACACTGAGTTATTATGTTGTATTTTTGTATGTGTAGAACAGAACCATAAAAAATAAAATACTTGACTTGATCACATTAGCCAGGCACTTGTGTGAAACACATTGTACTGTGCATTCTGTCATAAGTAATGTGTGTGCGCAGAAGAGAAAAAAAAAAAACATGAGTGCTGAATGCTGAAAAAAACAAAAMAAAAAAAAAAACAAAGCAGAACTGCATAACAGAAAATCTTCCAAGCTGACAACATCTCTATACTAAATTTGTGTAGATTAAGCCACAAGGATTTCTTTTAAAAAATTAAAAAATAATTTTGAACAGCACATACATTTAAGATTTTTTACAATGTTCTTTATGTTAAATGAGGTGCGGTACAGTTTTAGTGTAAACGGTCAAATTAAACCACACAATATCTATTCTATGAAAATGTTTTGAGTCTTTTTGAATGTTGGACCTGTGATGGACCATAGACCTATGCTGGAGCAGAGTCCACCCACTAACACCTGGGCTATGTTGTGAATGAATTGGACATGAAATTCTATGTTTCCACTGTTGTAGCATAATATAGAACTTTTCTTTTCACTGTTCTGTTTAAAAATACCACGAGCCCAATTTTGTGTCTTACAACCACAATTAGAAACTGAAATCTTTAGTCTGGATTCTGATGATGCTACGTTCACCATGCACAGAAAACTGAAAGAAAAGAAACATGTTTGAATGAGCACATTAATATTTTTCATAACTGAAAACCTTGTACTGTACTGTATTTGGGATGTGAGGCAATAAAGCGAAAAGCATAACTTTAATATTAAAAATGTAATTTCATMGACTAACGTGTCAATTAGAATGTGCAATAAACTCTTCAATGGGTCACTCTTACCACTAAAACACAGTCTATAGATCCTGCACAAAATCAAAACCTCCACACCCTACAGGAAAGAAAACACAGATGTGACTCTGCATTATTACTACACTGTCAGTAATTTAACACATGGTCCTGGACCTGTTGCCTCTAAAGCAGTGGAGAATGGATACAAAATAGGATAATTTTGCAACACCCACTTGTATACCAAAATTAAAACTGTGTCCACGGGCCATGAATTTAATTGAATCTAACTCAACAAACTCACTCTATGTAAAATTGTGTTACCGCTGAGTGATACTGTGGCCTATGTATGACACATTTTCAACATCAGGCCTTTTGAGACAAACTTGCATACCACTAAATCAATTTAAAAACAATAAAAACCTAAGATATTTTGAAGATGGAAAACAAATAAATACTAGCACTGGAGCTTCTATAAATGACTGTGGGTGTCAGTTTTCCTCTGATGTCCATGATACTAACTGAACAAATACTGAAACACCAAAGACAAACTTTACATACCACCACAACAATGAGCTTTAGTCTTTTGAAATAGATGCTTCAGGTCCTCTTGGCTGTACTGTTGGTCCTTCGCGATGAACTACAGTGTCAAAGCGTGGCGTAACCTCACAGCGAATCAAGAGCGTGTCGTCTTTAATGTACGGTCTCTGATTCAGCTGRTGCAGGTGCATAAAGGTGACATAGCCAAATCCTTTAGGGTTGCGGTTAATGGTGGGCCTCTGGAAGGCCTGCAGGTCCGGCTTCGTCTCCATGACCTCCACGTGGTGCTGAGGCTCGGGTCCCTGGTCGAGWATGGCGAGCCGGATGTTGCCTTGGAACGGCCAGGTTAGCTGCCCGTCAAAAGCTCCTTGCATGGTGTGGACAAAGAGRGAGATGTAGTTGGAACAGCGCGGGGCGTTGGGGCTCTGCAGGTGCAAACGCAGACACAGCTTGTAGCCTGGACGACCWGTGTAGAAGCCAGGGCTGTGCTCGACCACCGAGTTTCCTGTTTCTTGGTTGCGCCAGAGGGCTGAGAACCTTCTGAGGGGCCAGATGAAGATGCCGTGACACTGCTGGGACTCTAGTTCCTTTATCGTTTCYTCCAGCACAGACACCCGACGCCTGAGCTCTGCAAGCTGCCCTGCCTGTGTGTGAAACAGGACACACGTTTAGTTTTTCACAGTACATACACCTCCACGAAATAGCTCCTTAGCTTTATTTAATCCCCACTGTCTCTAAAGGTAAAGCTCATTACTAAAATAAAAATATACAAGTACCCCTCTGGATGCAGTTAGAACCGAAAAATACAACTCGGGCTGTGTTTGCCTTTGGTGTTGAAAAGCACGAGTGCATGTCTGCATTTTAATCACTCATCGCACTTTTTAAAAATTCGAACGTAGCGTGTCTGTAATGTATTCAAGGCTTCAGATTAAGGCACAAACACAACAACTGTCTTCTCACAAACAAAGAAGATGCAGAACATTAGCTATTTTAAGAAAATGAAATCATTCAGAGCCTCCTGGGCCACTAATGTCACATCGCTGATGAGTAGATGAGTAAGCAGCAGGTGATTCCATGTGAAACAGAAGGTTGAACACATTCTGACAGGAATGACTCACAAAGTGTCCGAGAYCTTTCAAATAAAGAAATATATGACTTTTTTTTCTGCAGGGCACACACTTGAGGAAAAAAAATGAAGCTTGCTGACCTGAAAATAAACTTGAAATATTAAATATTTGTAAAGCCCGACAGCAACATGAAATATGAATTATACAAGGGAAAAAAAAGAACGTGTTTGAAATTAGACTACAATTAAAAACCTAGTATTCCATAAATGAATGCATGTCACCTGCTGCTTTTCATGCCAGAGCTTTACTCTATGAGAAATGATAGAGTTATAGCCACTTTGGTCAAATCTTGAACGTAATATTGCATGCAAACTATTATCTATTAGAGCTTTGAGTATGTGTAGTACACACCAAGTCTTAATATCTGTAAAATCTGCTGAAGTGTAGCTATTTTTATGTGTGCCAGAGTCAACTGTCAGTGTCAATTTTACTTATATAGCAAGGTTGACCAAAATGTTATACAAGATGAATCAAATCAAAACAGAAAACCAAATGAATTCAATGAAGTCACAAATAAAAACCAACAAGTACAATAAAATGGGCTAAAAACAAATTAAAATGTGGAAACGCCTTAAAATAAAAGATCTGATTGAACTTAAACTGAAAGCCAGTGTCAAAAATTGAGTTTTTAGGCCAGATTTCAAAGACTGTATTGACCAGATATGGCCAACCCTGGTCCTGGAGAGGGCCACTATCCTGCATGTTTTAAAGATTTCTCTGCTCCAACACACCTGATCTAAATGAGTGGGTGATTAACAGGCTGAATCAGATGTGTTGAAGCAGAGAAACAAGTAAAACACGCAGTGGCCTGCCCATCCATAGTTTAGACTCGTTACTCATCAGGCAGGTTGAGTCTGAGGCCCGCCACTGCAAAAGCCCAATCCTCTCTGGATGGAAAGTCTTAGTGCTTTTTCGGGGTACCAAACCACTTAATGGGATCCCTGATTAGTTGTAACATTAGACTTTAATTGATAAACATTTATTTTAAGTGTAAAATAAAGACTGTAAAAATACTATACGCTGTTTAGTTTTGTAAATTTTTAAAAATATTTTTTAACATGGACAGAACCATTTCATTTACACACAAAGTATTCTGGGTAAAGGATGACGTGGATAGGTCCTCGGTGTGAACGAGTTATATCCACCCTGAAGGTTAATCTTGGACAATATCTGATGATCGACTCGTTTAAATGAAACCAGAGAGCGTTGACAGAGAGGAGAAGGTAGAAATGACTCAGCCTGTAACTGAAAATATGGATGGAGGACAACAGAGCTGCTTCATGGAAGAACAACCTCAGCTTAGCCTGTTAGCCTTTGCGCTAGCGCCAACGCTATATTGCCTTATATGTATTAGCTCGGTGCTAGCACGACTAACTAACAAGCTAAACTGAGGTCCTCCATCCATATTTTCAATTGCAGACTGAGTCATTTTTGTGCTCCCCTATCTATCATGTGGATGGAGGACCTCAGTGATGAGAGAAGAATGTGTAGCGCTGAGCTAATACATATATATGGTGATAGTATCGGGGCTAATGCTAAAGCTAACAGGCTAAGCTGAGGTTCTTCTTCCATGAAGCAGCTCTGTTGTCCTCCATCTATATTTTCAGTTACAGGCTGAGTCATTTCTACCTTCTCCTCTCTGTCAACGCTCTCTGGTTTCATTTAAAAGAGCCTATCGTCAGATATTGTCCAAGATTAACCTTCAGGGTGGATATAGCTCGCTAGCAGCCTCGCACCGAGGACCTATCCATGTCATCATTTACCCAGAATGCTTTGCGTGTAAATAAAATGGCCCCATTCGTGTAATTTATTTCTAGACTATTAATTTGAAAATTATAAAAACTAAACATCCTACAGTATTTTTAGTCTTTATTTTACAGTTATTTATATGTTTTTCAAATAAAGTCTAATGTTACAACTAATAGGGGATCCCTTTAAAACTTTAAAAGGTGGGTAAAACATCCTAAAATGAATGCAAAAACAAACAGGCAGCCTGCTAAAACTGGAATGATGAGGTCATGCCTTCTAGTAGCCGTTAAAGGCTAAGTTTGATTAGAASTGGTGATAATTTTGAATTAAGTGGACTCTAAAGTTAATAAGTTGTAAATGTAAATCCAGTGATTGCATTCAGAAGATTTCATTAAATTCTTGAGATATTTTGCTAATTGTACTTGATAACGGTACGGACAAACACACACACAGACTCAGGCAAAAACATTACTGCTCTGGCTTTGCCTTCTGAAGTGTCTAATCTAGGCAATATGGTTCAACATAGACTTTAATACAATAAAAGAACTATTAAATGTATTTATAATCAAAAGTGACATAATTCTWAATGAATCAGACTCCTAAATGACACAGCGTGACTGCACATCTTTGTTCTTCTAAAAGCGTTAATACATTATCAAATTTCAAATAGACATRCAAAGCAAAAAAATCTATTATTTAAGTTTTCTAAATCATTAATAAAAGCTTTGATTTTCAATAAACAATTTAAAAAAACACCAATATGCTGTACTAACACTTGAGTAAACTGGGTCATTTCTTACTTGCGTCTCTTTCAAGATGATAAGCTCGCGCAGCTGGTGATCCTGCTTTACCAGTCGTCCATCCATCTCTCTGAGCCTCTGCATCTCCTCGCTGGGCTGACACGATGTCGTGTTGATGCTGCAGCTCGCAGCTCTCCTGAGCCCACCGCTGGCTGGCACGGATGCCGCAGCGCCCTGGTCCTCGGTGGAAACGGAAGGGCCAAGCATTTGCAAAGGTTTGGGCGTGGTGCCGTTGAGGCAGAAGCCACGCAAAAATTCAGCCATGTAGCGCATGTGCATCTGTGTGAACTCCTGCATGTGCTGGGCCAGGTCATGGCGTTGCATCTGCAAAAGGCCAAAGCATTTTTTTWAACAAAACATGTCTTGTGCATGTGACAGATTAAGTTAAATCAAGTTTTCAATTAATATGTTTCAGGACTGTGTAACCTACCCTCTCCTTACATCCAAACATGCTAAAATTACAGGCAATAGGTGCTTTGGGGCAATCTGCATCACAATGGGATTCCATCTGAGGAAAAAACACACCAGATGATGAGGAGACACATTTTGAGAAAAATAAAATGGACAAATGTAACAAAGGAACTTCAATTTGAACTCATTTCCTGTTTCAAACTGAAAATAAAACAAACAATGAAGCATCAGACTAGGTCTGGGCCAGTTCCTCACTGCTCCAATGATAGGGAAGCAGTTGCTGAGTTAGTGTTTACTGAACATTTCAAAGCCATTTTATTCACCAGACACTCTCTAAATGGCAGACACCAAGGTACTCACTTGGTCTCTGATGAGTTCCAGCTCACAGTACTGACACTTCACATTGGCAAAAAGACACTGCTGCTCATGAAGCTGAAGGGACAAAGAAAACAAGAYTATAAGGGGACTAATACCGTTCCCCATCACAGTTTAATCTAAGTAAGACAATGGTACCTCTTTCTCCTCGTAAGAAAAGCTTGTCACACAGTCTGGACATGAGACAAGTCGTTTTTGGCACTCGACAGTCTTGTGCTCCTCTAGGTTGGTTTTTCTCACAGCCTGCTGGCACAGTGGGCAAAGCATGGTGGCAAACTGACACTGTGCCAAATGATTCTGAAAGAGACAAAAATGAGATAGAATTAATTTTATACCTCAGATGAGTAGCTGCTAATTGTTTAAAACTCTAAGGGCAATTGCACTGTTTTACTAATCCATATGATCAAGCACATCATTCATTCCTACTTCGTGTCATGTGTACATGAAAAGATTCAAAAAAAGAGACCACTGGTAAATTAGAGGGCAGAAATATAGGTTGATTATGTGTAAATTCAATAGTTGGTTGAGAGCACTGTCAGGAGATGTGGTGAAAGAAAAGTATGCCAGTGTATTAGGGCTACGCRGTAAAAAAAAATCAAACGTTTTTGTTGTTTTGTTTTTCTAGATTAAAGTGTGGCAGAAAAAAGTCTCAGTRTTGTGTAGTGGTCACCTCGAGGTGGAATAAACCRTTCCACCTGTCTTTGACCCTGGTCTCCGAAGACCTCCCTCAGAAGAGACATTTTAGTTTATTCTATTTAATTGAATCAAGATAATAAGCAACTTAAAAATGTTCTTTATATTTTTGATTTATATTTTCTTTTAACTAAAAGTTATTATTGTTTTATAAATCAAGGTTACATAATGAAAATAATGACAACCTATTTTCTTACATTATAATTAAGAAAAAGAAAAAACACACAAAAAGAATATTGTTCCAATGTTTCTTTATTTGCTTTACACAAATCTTTGTTTTAATCAAATGTTATTTGAGTTATGTGATTATGTGTTTTTCTGATTCATTTTTTATTTAACTAAATTGATTACTGTGGTTTAGTCYGCTATGTTTTACTATGAAATATATATGGTTATTTGTGCTTAAGTCTTAAGCAAATACCTTAAGTTTTTCATAGTAAAACATAGTGGACTAAACCATAGTAATGATATACCGTAATGATGATATACCGAATATGTTGGCTGCTTACATCACAGCGTCGCTCCAGAGGCTGTCCAAATTTGAAGTCTCTTCCTCTTCCAGTTGGCAAACACATTCTCCCTTTGCTTCGATTATAGGACAGGATGGATCCTTCTGGGCCCACCCTATCCCATAATGCATTGTGGGCTACCGGAGATTTTGTTTCTGCTAGTAAYRGCGGATGAAGCCAGAGAAAGAAGTAGTTTTAAATAAAAAACTGGCAGTATAAATATTAAGTTTGAAGCAGTTGTGTTGTTAATATTTTGTCATTTGTATAGACATGTTTTAAATATTATTCTTGTCAGAAATCAAATGAGCTAGTATAACAAAATAAATGTGCACATACAAATATTGCCTTTAATCTAATTTTGTAGTTTTGTGATATTATTCAAACTAATATATTCATATTTTGCTAATTTCGATCTATTTTTGCTTCTGTTTAGYRTTGTCACAGTTGATAAGCGACAGGACATACGCCAGGCTAAGGGCGGGACGCTAGACCGTCCAAATTCACAGCCAGCTTTTTTCCGGTTTTCGTCCACCTAGACCRGGTAGGCCGGGTCCTTCGAAGGACCCGGCCTCTGAATTTGGACACAGAGCAGGTGTTGGGACAAAGCCAGTCTGTCGGATTATCAGAATGCAGAATATGAACACATGGTACTTCAAACATTATGGTCTATAATTGATTGTAGTCAAAGCAATCTTTGGCAATATTGACACTAGGCTCACAGATAATATATACTGTAATATTATWTTCAGAGGACAATAAATGTTTAATATATTGTGCAGACGTAGTCATTTTATTGACCTTTATTTAACCAAGCAAATCCAACTGAGATTGAATCTCTTTTAAGTGCTTTCTAAGTTTTTCTACAAAAAAAAAAAGAACAAACAACATAAAAATCCAAAGGTCCTTTCAATAATTAGTTTGATCTTGTAGCTCAATGTCATTTGACAACATAAAAGGGAGTGAGGAGTGTGGACCGTCTGTCACTTCAAATTCTAACCTCTAATTGCCGGAGCTCCATTTTCTCACCGCAGCCAGARTTTGGACAGCGAACAGTTAGCGATAAAATCTCCCTCTTGGCAAAGTTATCAGGAAACAGTTGGTCTTCTGACAGCATTTCATTGTCCACAGGGCACCGCTGTCCTGTATCACTGTTTTGCAAGAGGAAAAATAACGATTATTGAGGCAAAGCCATGATTTTATCGGTTTCCGCATGRGGGCCTTATATTTGAGCAGGAAAATTACTCAAAGATGTTGCATTGTTTAGACATTTTCTAAATGATGAATTGCTCTAATTCTTCTGAAAGAAGAAACAATATTTAAAAGTGCACCTTGAGTTTGGTGGTAACAACTGCATTATAGACCTTTGTCAGTGTATTACAGTGTTAAAGGCAGAGTGGGTGCGATAACCTACCGAATAGACTTTTCAATACAGCTCTTGCAGAAGCGGTGACCGCAGCGTGTTTGTATGGCATTCCTCAAAGCCATGAGGCAGATAGGACACTCGTATTTACTCTCTAGGGGTGGGTCAAACTCGACGTCATAGCCCTGAAGGGGGGCAGCAGGCTGAAGACTGCTGGAGGAGGTGCTCATGAAGGTGCCAGGACTTTCCGAAGGGCTTAGAAGAGATTCTCGTTCCTTCTCCATCATTGCCAAGGCACAGTCGGACAGCTCTCCACCAACTGCTCCGTCATAGCTGTCCTCCTCCAGACTCCCCTTRGTGCTCTCAAAGCACGACATTTGTGGAACTGAAGAAACAATAGCTGAAAAAGAAATATACATACATTTGTATTAGATGTTATAAATAATATATTGGTAACCATATTAACTTACTTTATTTCTGGAAAAAAATATTTAAAAATACACAAATAAGAATAATCCCAAATACTGGGGAAGTCGTGTGTGTGTGTGTGTGTGTGTGTNCAGCTATATTAAGTAAATTTTCAGAAGAGTGTGCAGGTGAGGTAATTAAGCTGTTCATGAGTCCATAACATTGCAAAAATAATTCTCAAAGAAATGGCTCAATATAATGCATTTGGCTTGAATCAACGAATCAATCAATAGATGGACACAGGGTGAAAATTAAGTTTGAAAAAATCTACTTTTCTCAACTCATCCAGTTAACTGCCTATTTGAACTTCCTCTGGTAAACTTCCTTAGTTATTTTAAAAATAGTCTAAAAAATAACATGTTTTTGAAACATGTAATAACATGTTTTTGAAACATGTTTAACCATTAAATTACTCCATTGGAAATGTAGACATAAAAGTTATTTACTTATTTTTCAGCCCAGTCTTAACAAGGATTTGTTAATAAACTTGAAGCATATCACGTGTAATATGTAGTTTACACTAATACAAAACAATATTTTAAATTAAAGGCTAGAAAAAGAAAAGAAAAGATACATTTCCTTCAGATAAAGTAACAACTTCCAACTCTTTAGATTTTAAATAAGTTGACACTGTTTTCTATCCATACTTATTTTCTAAGAAGTGCTAGTTTTGTCCCTTCATGACAGCCATGCCTCAGATGCGGAACTGGAACCTAGTGACATAAAAGCTACAAAAAAGAAACTTACGAGCAAAAGCTTCTGTTCGTGAAGGAAACACACACACAGGTCTGCGGCTGCAGCGATGTGCCTGCGTCTGTGAAAGCTGACAAAATTCTGTAAGTTCACCCACTTTAGCCCGTACAAAAGGCTCGAAGTTTTCGTTTTTGATTTCCTGTTTTTTTAGTTTTCCCGAACGTCACCGAAGATGACCTGACGAATTTTGTGCGGTTGTCAGACACGCGAGCGCCTCCGCGTGGCAGGAGACCTTTGGTGCGACAGAGCTGCAGGGAATGAAAAAATGGCGGAGCTCAGGAAAATCTGTCCCGAGTCTTTGCCCAGCCGTGTCGGCTACACGCGGAAAACGTCGTTTCAAGGGCGGCTTTTCATCTTTCTTTGTGCGCTTATAGTGGATTCCGGAGGAGCTACGACTCACTGGGTTGTCACGGAGGACGGGAAAATTCAACAACAAGTATGCCAGTTAGCCCATTGACTTGCTAACGCTTATGAGGCTAGCTTGCAATGCTAACTTTTGTATTGGAATTAGAAACATATTTGTTCTGTATATTGTGTGGTAGCGTAGTTGTAGTATTTATTATAGTCAAAAACACGCGTCATCTCCGATATTCTCCATGTTTAGGGACCCGAATGTGTACTTTAATAAATCTGTTAAGTCACCTGACCTAGCTAGGAAGTTACCGTAATAATAATAATAATAATAATAATAATAATAATAATAATACCTACATAATTATAAAAAAACAAGATATTTTCAACCCCACATATCTTGTCTTTGAAAACCAAGTACCAGAGAGATATTAAATGTCTGAGTGATTTGATGCCAACTACTGTCATCTGCTGTGACAACTCGTGTTTGTTTTTGTGTCAAGTGACAAGTTTGGTACTGGCTGACAGATTAAATTAGCATATCTGACTGTTTTGTACACAAATATCTAAATCTACGATTTTACTGTTGTTTCAGGTGGACTCTCCTTTAAATTTAAAACACCCACACGATGTTGTGATCTTGATGAGGCAAGAAACTCGAGTGAACTACCTCAAGAAGTTGGAGGTGTGTTGAAGTTTCCCCCTTTTTTCTCCCCCCATTTTTAAGATCTCTGTCTAATAATGTCAATAAGCGGGGAGGTAGACCTCATTTTGTGTTKGTTTATCTTTAATAATACCTAAACAGAAGCAGCTAGTAGCACAGAAGATTCATATTGAGGAGAATGAAGACCGGGACACAGGTTTGGAGCAGCGGCACTACAAAGAAGATGCAGATTGTGTACTGGCYAAGGTGCCCCTGGGAGACCTAGATCTGTATGATGGCACTTATATTTCTTTTGAAAGTAAAGACATCAAGTAAGCACTCTTAAACTGCCAAAGCAAAGAGTTGAGATGTGAAAATCTGAATATATACAGCATGTTTTATTATAACCTTCTGAAATAATCATGTCTGTCCTCTTCTCTTGGCAGCCCTGAAGACTATGTTGATTCACGGTMCGCTCTGCCCCCAGATCTAGAAAAGCCAGATTGTGCAAAAGTCTTTGAACTACCTTATAGTATCCATGCTTTCCAGCATCTCAGGGTGAGTGGAGACCAGCTTCATCCATTGTTAGAATTATAGGGATCATTCATTGTAATTAGTAGACTTTACATCTTTTTTTAAACCACCCAGTATATATGTTATTAGAAATAATAAGCTCACTTAAAGTTTTTCAGTATACCAAAGGGGTTGAAATGGTTGGTTGGAACTGGGAAAAAGAAACATGTTTTATAACCATTTTGTTTTAATTTTTTTACATGTTTTAGACCGATCAGTGATTACAATTTTATTGGAACTGAATTTGGTCCTTTAAAAACTAATATATCCAGAATATAAATGACAAAATATGAAATTATGTTTAAAGCAGTCATGCTAGAAAATGTGAAGTTAATAAAAAGAATGAGCCATTGTGGACATAAATGTTTCTATTTGTTGCTGGATTCACATATTTCAGAAGTTGTTAATTTAATTTTCAAGGCTGTGTTAAACATATTGTGGGACACTTAACTTTACATATGAAAAATGTACACATGACAAAATTATATATAAACTATTGAAATAGTTTACTCTAATCATGCTTTTATATGTGTGATAGTCTGCATTTGTCTCACATCAGTAACCTGTTCATCTGTCAGCATAGCCTGCTTTAGAGTTTTACTTGCATTGTATACTGTATTACAAAGGATGGCTCTGTTGTTTAAAACAATGAAAAGGCAGCACTTTTTTTTTTGTCAGGTCTGTCAAATAAAGGTACACATGCAGGACGTAAAGGCAGCTCTGATATTTTGCTTGGATTGTTTTGAAGGATTGGCTGAAATAAGCACACATACAGAGAACCACAACTTGTTTGTCAAAATCACAAGATTTCCAGTAGCATCTTTATACCTTTTTGTAGTATTGACTAACTTTTATTTTATTTTTTTCTAGGGTGTACAGGAGAGAGGGAACCTGACCTCTCCACTTCTTTCTAAAGATGATCCCATCTTTAGTTCGTTATCTAAAAAGCTGGGCCGCAGCATTGACGAGGTGGGCTATCGCATCTATCAGAGCCTGCTGAGGGTAAGGTTTATCTGGGTGATTTGTCTTCTTAAATCTACACAAAATGGAGTTTTTAACTTTGCAGATATTTTATATTTACCTTTTATACATATGTGCTTATTAGTTTTTAATTGGCTTGTTCAGGGCTTAAAGTTCTCCATCGCCACGACGGATTTCCGTCATTTTGAACGTGACCAGGACGGAGTTCTGTCATCTTAGGATAATAATAATAATAATAATAATAATAATAATAGATTGTTTTCTGTTGCGGTCTTGTTAAAACCACCCAGTCTACCCTTAAACGCGATGCTACTTTCAACAAATCAGAAGAACCTCAGAGCACTTTTGTCCAATCTCAGCAGAGCAGGGCGGGTCTTTCAGTGAAGACATGTACACTGCAGAAGCAGCGGTCAGTCCTGAGTGAGTAGACCCCTAGTCTCTTCCTTCACTTCCTTCGCTCCAGAGCTTCCCAAGATTTTTTATTTATTTATTCATTTTATTTAAAAACAAAAAAACTTATTTTTATACGCAACAAAAAATATACAAATCCAAATTGAAATGAAAGGAGGCAGAAAGAAGAAAAAAATCTTACAATATCTGCCCCTTTTTTCTATAGTTAATTTCAAGCTATAATAAACAAGAAACAAAACAAAATCTTCAATTCCTTCTCAAACAACAAATTTTGATACAGTATACAATTTCATGTTTCTTTAACAAACTTATTTTTATCATTCTCTTAAAGAAATACATTGAACCGGCATTTTTATAATCACTTTCCTGATTATTCCACAATTTTATTCCTTGAACAGAAGTACATCGGTCCCTCAAGTTTGTTCGAATTTTAGGTTTAATAAACATCTCAAGTCCTTTAAGATTATAAGAACTTTCTCTCTTAACAAATATAAATTGGTGTTTAAAGGTAAAAAAAAAAATTATGAGCCTTATACACAATCTGCAAGATATTATAATCAACCAACTCATAAAATTTTTATAATTTCAATTTACAAAATAATATATTCAAAGAGTGACTTTGGTCTGTAAAACTTCACTTATATTAAATATTTATGTGTTCAGAGCATCGTCGTTCAACAGAAAAGTCCAGCTTTGCGCGCATCACYGAGCTCCTCATGCAAAAACTGCGCACGCCGCACAACATTTAAATGGTTCGTTCGTCAAGCTTTTGTTCTCCTGTCCTACAAAATTTCACAGGTTATTAAGTGTTCTGCCACATATCCTTTTGGAGAATACTACAGCAATGTAAGCGCCAAGTATAAACACCTCCATCGCTGGCGAGGGTGCATGCGCACCCTGCGCGAGTACCTAAAGCCCGAACTAAGCCTTGGAAGAACGCTGCCAGTGCTGTGAGTCCATGAGATTCACTGTTTGAGTTTTTCTAATTAAACAATATYAACTAACAGACGAACATTTGTTTGCCCCATTTTAAAGCCCCATATTAAAGCGAAGATTAATCTTCGTTTAATGTTAAACCACCCCCCATCGCCAGGAGAACGTCACCATGTTCTCTAGGTGAGTGTTTCAATGTGTTTTGTAGTTTGTCTAAGTATACACATTTAATTCTTCACAGTTTTAAAGAAATAACAAGGTTTTGGATGTGCTAAGCTTGTTTATATTTATATTTACTTTGACAAAAATGCTCTGTGATAAATTGATAAATGTAATTCAATAAATGATCAAATATGAAGAATAAATATTATTAAATGATTATATGAGCTATAACATTTAAAAATATAATCTTTTTAAACAAAAATAGTAATTAAAAAATAAATCAGTCTTACTAATAAAAATGTAGTTTTAAGTTCTTTTGTGCTGTGCAAAAGACAGATATGTACTTTAATTTTTTTGGCATAAATTATAGCACATACATATAATGTGTTTCCTTGCACTGAAAGGTTATGGAGATGGTTAGAGGCAACATTATGTGTTTCTCAGGCATATATTTAAGTTCTATACCATAATAAAGTATCTATGTCACCTTTAGTTGTTATTAAAATGTCATTTTTTTATGTTTAAATAGAAAATAAACTCTTCTTCTCGTCATTTCCGTTTCTAAACACCTTGAAGTTGGCCTCTGTCTCTTTAAGAACCTCCTTCCRCTTCTGTCTCACCCATTTCAACACGTGAGAGGAGCGGGTATTTTGAATTTGAAAAGGGCTGCTTCTCAGAGGTGGTATTGGGAGTTCAGCAGACAGTTTCACTTTCAGTTTCACCAGTTGTTTGCTTTGTTGCTGCTGAGAGCCTGCAGAAGTCACGGCCGGGGTGCGGGGGTGGGGAGGTGTGCTTTGTGATGAGGAAGCTCAGCTTGGAGACACAGCCCAGAGGTGGAGCGGGTCCCAAAAGGCGGTTCTARTCCCAACCAGTGGTTTTTGCCCCCCTGCCTGGCTGCCTCAGGACACTACAGGATTTCTCAAACATTCATGAATGAGTCAAAGCAAGACTCTGGACATGTTTTTGATGAGAGGATAACATTATAACATGATATAAAACTCAAAAAAAGTTGGTTTTACATGATATAACCCCTTTAAATATTTGTATGACTAYCTGACACAAGACTTACCAAAAACKGTATTAATTTTAATTWAAACAATAAAGTTACATAACWGTAAACTACAGAATAGCTGTTCAAAGTCAGCCTCTTCCTTACAAATCTCTTTRATCCAAATGGTTCAGRTCAAATTCTTTCGCTTCATTGGTGGAAAAATACTGTGTATTTTTACTAAGGACTTGTACACAATTCATAATGTTAGGAGGATAAATGTACACATGCCTTTAGTCAAATTACACAGGATAGCGTTACCAGTATAAAGTACTTGAGTGTGTGGTGGTGAGGCGGCAGCGGTTATTAAAAATATTTCAATCAAAAATATTTTTTTCGCTTTAACCCATGCTTGTTTGTTATGCGTACATGTTGTTGGTTTTATTAAGATGTTTAAAAAAAAACAACTTTGCATTAATTTAATATTTTGTGTGTGTGTGTGTTCCAGAATTCATCTTCCTGGGTGCTGTACAACATGGCATCGTTTTACTGGCGAATGAAAAATGAGCCTCAGAGGGCAGTGGACTGTGTAGTGCGTGCTTTGCATTTCTCTCCAAGGTAACGTCATGCCAGGCAGAAGGCTTCTACACGAATGCACCCRTTCTTGCGCAAGACTGCTCACAGGTGTGTCTGTGCATGTTGGTTGTTCTTGCAGGCAGCACAAGGATGTGGCACTGATCAACATGGCCAACATTCTGCACCGCGCCCACTTCTCAGCAGATGCTGCAATTCTCGCCCATGCAGCTCTTGACCTAACCTCAGATTTCTTCACCAGTCACTACACTTTGGGTAACATTTATGCCGTAAGTAAAAATAATATACATTTCCACTCAATCTTTAAATCAAACAATCAAAATCCTGAAAACCTATATTCCTTTTATAAAAAAAATATTTAGACTTGAAGATGTAGATATTTCTATTGGTTTGTATTCTTGGATAAAAATATCTTGGTACTAAATAAGAATAACAGTTTTTTTATCATACACTGATAATGCAGTACTTTAAGAGTCTCAAGAGCTTTACTCAGTGTGTACAACTCTTTTATTTTTAGTCTGTTACTTTGATTTCTACTTGAAACAACTCAAACCCTGACCTGTACTATAACTAAAGTCTATATGTCTTTATTTATTTATTTTTTTTTTTTGCTGCTGTCTTACCAGATGCTTGGGGAATACAACCACTCAGTGCTGTGCTATGAGCAGGCACTGCAGGCCCAGCCAGGCTTTGAGCAGGCCCTGAGGAGGAAACATGCTGTGCTCTGTCAGCAAAAACTGGAGCAGCGCCTGGAAGCCCAGCACAGGTAGGCGAGATCCTTTGCACATGCACTGAGCTTCTTTTTCAGATCCTTTTTTAGTGTATCTGGGGAAAAAAAATGTGCTTTTCTTTGGTTTTGATGAAAAGTTTTCCTTAAAAAGGGTAAATTTGCTCAGTGCATGTTTAGGTTCAGAAACAGTTTTACTAATTGGTTTGTAGATGAAAAATAGGTGGTACCGAAGGTTTGCAGCCAAATTCCAGAGTTCAGTTGTGACTTTAAGGAAAAGTAAACACTGTGTCTTTTTTTTCTGATAAGCACACATAAATGTATTGATATGGCAAGCCAAGTACTGCATGTAAATAAAAGAAAAGTACGTAGAGTTGGCACAATGGTTGTGTTTTCTTTTTGCCAATTTCTGCTTTGCTTTTCTGCCAACAAYGCTGTATGTTTCATCTTTATTATCCCATGGTTGTAGATCCCTGCAGCGGACACTGAACGAGCTGAAGGAGTATCAGAAGCAACATGACCACTACCTGCGCCAACAGGAGGCACTGGACAAACACAAGCTGCTGCAGGAAGAGCAGATCCTGCGCAACATTATCCATGAAACACAGATGGCCAAAGAAGCTCAGCTTGGTGAGATGCCATGTACAATAACTAAATTAGGACTGATCAAGAGTTAATATTAATATATGTGTGTAGATGATAATTTAGCATGTTCTATGCAGTTTAAAATGCAGCTCATGGTTACTAGAACAAAATCACAATRGTACTGTATTACTCTGTTTTGTTCCTAAAACGACTAACTTCACGCACTTATTGAGAACAAGTAAAAATGTTGGAAGCTGTGTTGTCACATTTGTGGACCCTACACAATTTTAGCTTTATTTTTACAATAGTCAATAATAGTTTTATTTATCTAATAACCCCTCTGATTCTGAAGCAATTGTTGTATAAGGTTGCCTGATTAGCTTCAGTAATAGATGGGGCTATGCTGTTGCTACAAGCTTTAAGCTTCTGAACAGAGTCCTCCATTATAACACAATGCCACACCACAATCTATCATAAAAACTGACTTTCTTAACCCCTTTAAAACCTGGTTTTTAAGTCAAATACAAATATGTTTAACTTTATCTAGATCTGTGAAAAATCACATACCTTAAAGCATTTTTTTAATTTTTTTCTCCAAACTCATTGTTAGTTTGTGTCTGTTCTTTTCACTTAAATGTTTGTCATTCTATTAACCATTAACAACAATGCTTCTGATTGTTAATGGTCACCTGAGTAGTTTATCTCTAAGCCACGTCCTCACTAGTAAATGATTAAATTCGATAGTCATTTATGTTTGTAATGGTTTAGAGTTGAACTATATGCATAGTAAAATAAAGTGAGTTTCCAGTTGCCCAGTAATTATGCACCTGCATGCTTATAAGCAATGAATGATGTTGCAGTGGGGAGCAGCACCTGAGGGTTGGATGTGTGGTGTGTTTTAGGGAATCATCAGATGTGCCGTCTTGGTCAACAGCAGCGCAGCCTCTACTGCCCCTTTGACCTGCCTGTGCGTTATCACCGGGGTGACCTTTTCGAACATGTCCAGTATGTCCAAGTAAGTTAGTGAAATGTAGGACACATTGTACAAATCAAATGTGTGGTCATTTGTCATTCCAATGTTTTTTTTTTATCATTATTGTTTTTGTCTGAACACAGAGTTGGCATTCATACTGTTTTCCATTTTCTTTTTTATCGCTGCCTTATTATTCTTTCAAAGATTATTTTTTTTAATCTAAACATTACTAATGCTCAATTTACCAAGCATTTTTTTTACTTACCTGCTAATGCTAATTCTGTCCTGCTAGTGACAATTCTGCCCAGCTAAGTTTAATTTTACCATAGCAAGGCTAATTATGTTCTGCCTTTAACTTATATTCTGCTCTGCTAGTGCTAGCTCTGCCCTGTGAATGTTAATTCTGCAAATGCTACTTATGGCTAATTTTGTCCTGCCTTGTGGTTTCTCTACTTCTGGCTATTGGTTAGCCTCTTCCAGCCTCAGCTAGCTGCTCCTCAGCAAGCAGAAATGAGCAGCTTACTGCTGCTACTTTTCCCAGACAAACATTCCCACAAAGTTCTGACTAATCACACAACACTTGGCACATTTCTTGTAAGGGATAATTCTATCAGAGGTTTGTGCACAAGATGGGGTGTCAGCAGTGGGGTGCGAGAAGAAAAATATGCAACTATTGCCACACAACCACTTCAGAGAGACATAATGTCTGATTTCTTATGGACTATAAACTAGGCTTTACATTTGTAGAAGAGCATAATTTTAACAATGTCACATACATAGAGAGTCCCAGCTCTCAAAACATTTCAAAGCATGTAACTTTCCTGCGTAACTGTATGAATCAGGAAATCAGGATCTTGTTCCATCTCCAAAAATTAACAAGAACAGTTGAAATAATCTTGATTAAGACACACAGAGTGAATATCAAACCAGTGAAAACTTACTTTAGTGTCCACTGAGTCCAAATTTTAGAGTTTTTGGATGCAATCACTGCGTCTTTTGGGAAAACCACAGATGGTGGACAGATTGTATTTACATGTTTGACTCAGTAGAGGATCAGCAATGAAGTATGCTTTGCTGGTGACACTGTTGGTGATTCTGTTAATATTCAAGGCAACACTTAACCACTGCATCAACCACAACATTCTGCCGTAAATTAATCCTTCCCATCTGGTACAAACTTACTGTTCCCATTATGTGCTTTTCAATGTAACACACCTCAAAGTGTATAAATAATTTTGACCAAAGTAAAAGTAAATGGAATACAGAATCATTTTATAGTTCATTTTAGGAATCTTATGTATCTTATATTTTGGTTTTCTTTTTGTACAAAGTTTGGGGAGGATGTGTCTGTGGCTTCCAGTGTGGCACTTGTGTCAGAACGCAACTCGAACCAGACAGCAGCCAGCCCCAGACTCCATCCATCTGTGTCGGGAAATCAGGACCCTGTTGCTGCCCTCTGGGGGAGCCATCAAGATTACACACAGGCAAGATAAGAGAACTATGAGTTTAAAGGTTGTTTTTATTTATTTGTTTTATTTTTTATTTTTTGAGGGGGATTTGCTCCTAATTAGAAAACAATAGTGTGTGCGTGTGTAGTGGTGGTGGTGGTGGTGGGGGGTGGGGTCCTCTGGTGCAATTGAACACTCTTTCAAATACAGTGAATTAGGGTTGGGCATAATCGTATCGTGTGCAATTAATCGTCAGAAAAACATTAATCGATTAATTTTTGGCACTTGACGATTAATACGATTAATGCCACCAGGCAGACTGACTGCTTGGTGCTCCTCTCTCATTCAGATATGACCAACATTAAAAAAAGTTGTGTAATTTTTTTAATCTATCAACACAATTTAAAGTTTGATGTATAGCCTGAAGTCTGTCATTTTGAAACAATTTGGAACAGGTTTTTACGAAGAGCAAATTTTCTCCCTATAAATTGGTCAAGTGACTAGGATACAAGGGTGTCCAGGGACTCGGGGGGATTAATCGTCAAATTAATCATTATCGGCTAAATACCACGATTAATCGTGATTAATTTTTTTGACAATATTGCCCAACCCTACAGTGAATGTAAACGATGTTTATGTTCTTATAAATACATTCTTTATTTTACCTACATTATAAAATCTGTAAAAAAAAGAACGCATGACGAATGATACAATTTTTTTTAATTCACACAAAAATATGTYTATGTGAATGAGTTGCTAAAAATGTGCTTTTACCTTTAGGACATACAGAAGATCTTGTGGCCTCAGAGGACAGACTGTGTACAGAAGTACTCTACTGTACCTTCCGCTCACTTGCTGCCAACCTATTACCTTTCACCTGAAACCCAGGGCCTCGGGTCAGTACATCGTCCTGAACTGGCTGTTATTACTTTTTTTTATTTCTTTTGAGAAAACATAATTGTAGAATTACAAGCCATGGTCTGTGGAATGTTTGTTTATTAATTAAGGTTATATACTGCAGGATACAAAACTACCATCATACCATCCAAAAAATGTACCCAAAAAAAAATAAAAATAAAATAAATGTAAGGATGGTTCTTTATGATCAGTAGTTAACTGACCCAGTTTATTTTGAATACAAWTATAAGCTTGCTGAAGCAGCCATATTTCTTTGAGTTCTTATTATTTGTGTAATAATATGTTCAGTGTAGTCTGGAGCACACCAGATATTTTGTCTTGAAAGATGAGGTCAAGCACAGTTGTGTTAACCAGGACTACGTTCCATGTTTTATGCAAACTGTTTTATTTTTATTTATTTATTTATTTTTTAAAATATATATAATTTGCACAAAATCAAAACTTTTTTTTCAAGTGAACTACAACCTTAATTAATAAAAAAAAAAGTAGATATTGTTGCTGTTAAATAAGTTTAGTAAATGACAATAGGCTATTGGATTACATTGGATTAGTAAAACAGTCCTTTGTTACTGTCTGTCATTTCCACAGTTGCTCTCCTTTTATTATGTCTTGCCCCTTAGTGATATTATGGTAATGTAGCTGAAATGTAATGTTTATTGTTTTTTAATAGGATAATCAGRTTCAGTGTAAATAGATCACTAAACATGTGCCACACTGTGGACTACATCAATCTMATAAAGAACCATAGAACAGTCTTTAGGGAAAACATAGGCTTGTAGCTCTAGAACTCTGTATGAATATGAATTTTAAAAAGATTGAATATTTCTTGTTTGTGTTTATTCAGCCCAGTGGCAACTCTGCTCTATGGCAGCAACGGCCCTTCCCAGGCTGTAGGTATACCTGACTGTAGCCCTGTCCCCCAGCCGTACCCAGTCCTTCTGCCTGCTTCATTAGACTGGCCCCTGGAAGAAAATGAGCTTCCAGATCCTTTCGCCTCTGAGGTATCTCTTTTTTTTTGTCATCACAAACTTGACTGTAATCAACATTCAGYATAAATAGATATACTGTGGTTTTACATCTTTACTCAGAGTCCAAGTGTTTTCTAGAAGAAAAAAAAGATTGATCAATAAAATATATTTTTGTGTTTACAGGTATTAGGGGTACGCAGTGGAGGATTTACACTGGAGCAAATTGGCAACAGAATTGCTCACGCTATGAAACAAGTAAAGGTTTTTCACTTCTCTGTTCTAACAGCAGCAAATTCTAACCCACTACCAACTAGAAAATATATTTAATTTCAAAACAATGGAGAGAGAACGGCGCATAGCATGTTCTGACTATTTAATCAGAATTTACATGACATTAAGTTAGTGCACACACAGTTAACTTGTCGTGTCTGGTTAATAAAAAGTCTGCATCACATCTCAGATTTGATGAGGAACTATTCCAGCCACACTCCCATGCTTTTAAACTTTTTTTTCTCTGATGTCATACTAAGTTGTTCCACCAGAACTAACCTATCTGTTTGTATTTACAGACTACTATACCTCGGTGGCAGGTCCACAATGAGGCGGCTCTATTTTGGCGGGCCAAAGGCAATGGCAGCCGTGCCCTGCAGTGCCTGCGACAAGCGCTGAGTTCAGCGCCGCCATCCCACCGCCACTTGCCTCTCACCAATGCTGCTAACCTGCTGCTGCACCACGGCTTGACCACTCAAGCACAAACACTACTGGAGCATGCCTTGGCACTCAATGCATCAGAGGTAAAGAGACACTGATTTAAAACCTTTTCACTATGTTGCAGTTGAACAAACCATGACAAGACAATAATACACAAGTGAGTGTAGTTTTTCCACTTTCTTTTATAGATTCACCATTAATTGAGCTAGGGCTGCGCGGTATGTGCGGTAGACGGTAGAAATGATATGAAGTTGGGCTACGGTAGAAATTTATACTCTACCGTCCTATCGCCATTACGTCATCACACCTGTGTCAACAGGGCTGTGAGTGCAGAGACAATGGAGCAGGAGTTCGAAATATAATGAAGAAATTCTAGCATTTTAAAACACGTACAGAGAGAATACATCCTCAAAATTTCCTCCTCCAGCTGTAGAAAGGTTACGTACATTGTGTCGCGGGATCATTTCCTCCTCCCTCCCTCCCTCTCCTCTCCTCTCCTCTCCTCTCCTCTCACTGCAYGTCGCGCAGAGTGAAGCTTTAACAACTGTAGTTTTTCACACCCACTTGTCGGAGAAAAAAMTTGTTTTTTTTATGTATTGTTACCCACAGAGATTATTAAAAAAAAGACGTGGACGTTCGTTCAGTCGTTAATCCATCTTGCTAATGTAAAGTCGGCTTCCGCTCTGATGATGATGAAGATGAGCGTGCAGCAGAGCAGCWGCTGATAAGTTCAGCAGGCTGAAGCTCATTGTTTGGCAGGCAAATATTAAAGCAAAAACATTGGGTTTCATTAAGATTACAGTTTTCTGCAAAAAAAAAAAACTCTAAAAATTACATTATCTTAACTTTTTATGATAATTCTCTACCGCGATAAATACCGTTACCGTGAAGGGGTTCAATTTATACCGTGATATGAGTTTGAGGTCATACCACCCAGCCCTAAATTGAACTTAAGAAGTTGATTTTGTCAAATCAAATTTTGGGGTGAAAAAAACAAAAACAAAAGTTTAAATATGTAAACATAACTGGCAATAAAAGCCAATTAAAAAAGTCACAAACTGTAGTGCTTGTATAATATTTTATTCTGAAAATTATTCAAGGCAGTAGCCGTTATTAGACAAACTTTACCTCCTAGAAAATGCCACTGCATGCCTGATTGGACTGTCTTATTCTAGTTTTACGTCTGTCAGCTCCAGGTACACAAACATCTGCTAAATCTTTGTGTCAGTTTTCACATGTTACCCATTAGCTAATTTTCCCCTGTCTTATTTTGTTTTCCTCCCTCAGCCTCACACCCTGCTCAGCCTGGTGAGTGTGCATTTGGCCCAGAGCAATGTGACAGTTGCTCTGGCTTTGTTCCGCCACATCCTGGAATCGACCCTGTCCTCGTCCTCTTCCTTCTCTTTTGCTGGCTGTGAACAGTGTCGCACCATCCTACCTCTGCTGCGATGTCTTCAGTTCTACCCCTCCCTTTACAATCTTTCCCACCGACAGTCTGGCTCACGTGAGTAACTTAAACCCCATTGGGGTTAAGTTTGTTTTTTTTTATTTTATTTTTTGCCCTATTAGGTTTTAAGGTATAACTTTTTAAAATGTAATAGTTTTTAAAGATAATAAAAAGCTTGAGACTTTGGCAGATTTTGCTTTGACACCAAAGGAAAATCTGCCATGATGTAGCTTCAGCAAAAACAGAATCCAACTTTTGTGTACATAATTTTGACTAAACATTAATCACTCTTCTCCAGGTGCTTATGTGAAATAAAATTAGATTAGGGCTGGGTGTTGTTAACAATTTCACAATTCAATTCAATTGCAGTTATTTGTGTCACAATTTGATTTGATTTTGCTTCAATTTCAATAATTGCTTTCGGTGATTTGATATCAATTTCCTACTAATGATAAGTACACAAATAGTTTGTTAGCGTTCCTGGGGATAAGTTTTAGATATTTATTTTCTTGTCCATATAAACAGAAAATACACAACATTTTAGAGAAATAAAATGTTTGGAAACAAAGCAGTAGAACAATAATATGTTGTCAAAATATAGAGTGCAAACATAAAACCTGACAAACCGCAAAGCTTAAAGTAAAAGAAAATCCTGAACCTGAAACTTTTTTGTGGTGGTGATGGGAATGAAATAATATATATTTTTTACTCTTGCCATTCTGTGAAGAACAGTTTATGACACAGAATGACTGGGGCAGTGGGGTCTGTGCTTCCCTACATCAGAGCCTGAGGTAAATCAGTTGTTTTACAGGGGCAGGTAATAATATATGTATTCCAACGGTCCTTACAGAGCTCCATACTTTGTGGATTCATGTTGTGATTACCTCATTTTTTAAACTCAACAGAAAGTAGCCTTGTCATCATCAACACTCTGTAATAAAGCTGTAATCCTGCAGCCAGGAGGCAACACAGAACATGTGTCATCACCTCACTTTATTTTGCTAAAATCCTGTGTAAATTTGAAAATTGCAAATTTTCACATTAACTATGAATATCTGACAATAATCTCACAGCGAAAACTTTGTTTGGTGGGATGGGGACACATAGACATCAACTGTAACTGTAGACCTTGGCTGTAGTCTTGGTCATACAAACTTAGGTTTTTCAGTGTTAAGTTTTACTCAAATATTAAAGTGACCGAGACATACAGGCTATGCGTGCTCCCTTAGCAGCTAAACAGCTGTTAGCACAACACTAGCTTACCTTTACACACGTCCAACGGCTCCTTTTTTTCCCCCAAACAAACTCCTCCACCTCCCTGACTGCCGTCAGGCTGCAGCCAGGCCACAGTTTCCTTATTTTCTGGATACTTTAGCTGGAGTTTACATTTATCTGTTTTGTCTCTGCTCCTAGAGTTTTGTTTTGACCAACGCCCATGACACATCCCGCGATTATCACAGACTGGACAGAGACAATTAAAGTCATTCCGGATTGCTCCTGACCGAAGCACAAACTGGCCAGGAGATCAAATCAATTCACAGGATTTTCTGAATCGATATTGAATTGCAAAAAAAAAGAATTGCAATGCATTGCTGAATCGATTATGTTACCTTCCCTTAGATGAGATGCAGTATTTAACATTTTCAGATTTTTACAAAAACACAGTTTTAAACCACACTTGACATGTTGGTTGTTTTTGCATCTGAGTGTATTTAGTTTATTCTAAACTTCTTGTATATTTTCGTCACCCTGACAGTGATTTGAAAAGTACCTAAAACAATATTTGTGTTGATGCAGAGGGTGGTGTTAGTATGTCTGAGGAAGATCTAAGCATACAGCTGGAGGAATGGGAGGACAGCGAAGAGAAGCAGGATACAGCTGCAGTTTCYGCCTTAGAAGATACACTGCTCTTTGAGAGTAAGAATGTGACTTCTTTTAAGTTTAAGTAGTTAGGAAAGTATTTCTAAAGCTTTGCAACAAAGGTTGTTTCAGAAAATAGCGCATTGTTTACAATTTTATTTGGTTTTAATATASTTTTTGTATTTACTTGTATATTAGAAAGTAGTATTAGTAACCTGACATTTAATTTAGCTTTATTTTCTGCCTTGACCAAAACACTTATCAAATAAAATGAATAAATGACCAGATGTTGTGTGTACCCAGARTAGTTTGTTTTGTAGGTCAACAAAACTTCTCTCGTTTGTCTTGTGCTCACGCCTGTCTTGTTGACCTTCCAGAGGTCATCTTGGATAGTAATGGTTCTGGCGAAGCAGCTGCACAGGAGCCCTCTAGCTCAGGAACAGCTAAAATGACCCCATCGTTAGGAGACGCAGGAGTGAAAAAAGAGGAGGAATGGCAGCTGAAGGAGGAACTGATGGGAGCATTTGAAGGAGCTCTGGATGTAGGAGGGAAACACGGAGACCTGAGAGGGATCCGAGTGCTGAAGAATGACCGTGTAATGGGGGCTCGGGCAGGAAGTGGGCCATGCTTTGGAAATTGTGAAGATGATGATGGAGCGGAGTGGGTAAGTGTGGAAACTGACCAATTTTTTATGAAATATTAATAACATGGCGAAATGTGTTTTAAATTGGTAAAGATCATTGCTGAAATTGTCTTTTTTTTTGTTGTTGTTGTTGTTGTTGTTGTTGGGTTTCAGATTACCTTCCAGGTAAAGAGGGTCCGGAAACCTAAGGGGGACGGTTTAGAAAATGTTGTCATCTCTGATGACAGCCAGACTGAGGAGTCAGTATCTGCAGGGAACTCTGTCCTGGAGATCAGTGGTCCGACTATCCCATCCCCTGGTCCCTCAGGTAACAAACAAAACTACATTTTATTTAACTGCAACATCATAGATAAAATAAAAAAGTGAATGAGAGGAATGTTTTGTTTTTGAGCAGGGCGCTGGAGAGACTATGCAAGCCTTGGTTGGCCAGGACCAGAGGAGTGCCAACGGACACGACGGGTTGACCTCACCACTGTAGCTAGTACCTGGCTGGCTGTTTCTGCAAAGAATATTGAGTAAGATCTTTGAAGTGTTTTTGTTCAAAATTCAATAAAAAATAAGTTATTGCATGTATGTACTTGCAATAACCCCTAACCCTGCTAATTTACWACAAAAGTCATCTCAGTGAGCTATAAAGATTAAATATGTAAAAGAAAAAGCTTTGCTGCCTCGACTGTTTCAGCATTACAGCATTTCAGCAGCATTCTTCTGTCTRACGTTTTCATTCTGTTCACCACTTCTCACTAGCATCACCGAGCACATAGACTTTGCCACTCCGCTCCAGGAGCCAGCGGCTGAACCTTTATGCAATGCCAACTTGGCTGCTAGCATGCACACCCTGGACCACCTGGCAGGTGTAGCCAATCGGGCCGCCATTCACTACACTGGGGAGGGCCAACTGCGTGAGGTAGGCTGAGGCAGAGACCACAGACTSTACTTGAGTCAACAAACCATACCATGCAACATGCAAACTGAATACAAACTTTATAAATCTGTGTGTGTGTTTTAAGATGTTTCTTTCTTCCTTTTTTTTTTTTTACGGAAAGCAGTATGAATCACACAAAACTTAAAACTATTATTTCCTAGTATTATGTTCAAAATGATTTCATTGCCATACAGTATATGCTGTTTAACAGTATGAATGGTTTTAGGTTGATTTGTGAAAGATGTATAKTGTTAAATATAATACATTTGAACAAAGCTGAATCGTGGGGCATTTTGAGTCTGGAAAATAAACTGTGTTGTATTTTATGGAAAAGCATACATTTCACATACTGTTATTAAATAATTAGCAGACCTAGTTGTTTTGTTTTGTCTCACTTGTTTCTTGTTAACTCTTAAGGTCCTGCAGAACCTTGGTAAAGATAAGTTCTCCCCCCAGTCCTTTGAGCAGGTGGGCACACGTATTGCAAAAGTACTGGAAAAGGTAAGGAAGTTAACGAATAATGCTTTATAATGTTTTTTTATATATATTTTTTCCTTTTTCTTTTTACAAGATCTGTTGTTTTATTGTTGCATTTATTCTAACTGGTACAATAATTTCCTTATTTGTCCTTAAAGTTTAATTTTCTGCTTGGACAAAGATATGAAAGCAGGATGTGTTAGCAAGGTTTTGAGTTTTAAGACTTAAGTTTCAATCCTGCTTATTTGGTATTAACAAACCTAACAACTGCAGTTTGTTTTTTCTGATTGTGTTTTAATATTGCTACATAACACATTAAATACTACATAAATTTTATTCATAAATAAATATGCTTTTTTTCTCTCTTTTCCATAACAAAACTATAGAATCAAACATCTTGGGTATTATCGAGTATGGCTGCACTGTACTGGAGAGTAAAAGGCCAAGGCAAGAGAGCCATCGACTGCCTGCGACAYGCCCTCAACCACGCTCCTCATCACATGAAGGCCAGTTAGATACAGACTGTGTGCGTCCTTCTGTTTCTGTTTGTAATTTATTTATTTTCTTATTCCTGGTATAGGATGTTCCACTCATCAGCCTGGCCAACATCTTTCAGAATGCTAGGTTATGGGAGGATGCTCTAACGGTGGCACGTATGGCAGTAGAAATCGCCCCTCATTTTGTTGTAAACCACTTTACTCTCGCCAATGTCTACATCGCAATGGTAAGCAGCAAAATCAAACTGTGTCACATGTTGTTGTCCAGGTCCTGTTTAATCCGTTTAATTCTCGATCAACCATCTGTGTGTTCATTTTGCTAACAGGAGGAGTTTGAAAARGCCATGCACTGGTACGAGTCTACTTTGAAGCTGCAGCCGGAGTTCGCCCCCGCCAAAGATCGACTGAGAACCATCCAGTGTTACCTGCTCACCAAGAGGGAACGCCGTCAGCCCTGAAGCTCTCAGACTACTGACCCCATGTGATCAGAAAATCATCAGTTAAACCCTTAGACACACGCAGAGACAAACTCTTATTAAAACCACAGGTGGTTTGCACTAAGTAAAAATAATGAAAGGGTAAATTTACAAAATAAGGAAGGTATCGACATTAATACTTTGAATTAAAAAAAAAGTAACTCAGTCCTCTGGACAGGTTCTTCTTTAATGAAATGTTTCTTTTCTCCAAGAGACCTCTTCAGTCTGAGAGGTTTCAGGCTTCAGACTGAAAACGTCTTCTGGAGGAGAGAAGAAACGTTTCATTAAAGAAGAACCCGTCCAGAGGACTAACTTACTTTTGGTTTTTATCTTTTTTTTTCTACCTGGATTACTGAGATGCATCAGGACACTTTGTTGGATTGGAATTATTTTCCCTTCGGGTGTTGAACCTGCCTCCTACCATTGGGTTTGTAGTATCAGATTGCAAAGATAAATAATTTTGTCCCAAAACTGCAAGACTTTCTGTTTACCAACAGTTAAGAAATTTTGACAGTTAAAAAAAATATTTTTTTTGTGTCTAGGTTTGCTTGGCTTTCAGAACTGTAAGTGGGATRAAAAAAATAACGCTTTTAAGCTCCAGGTAATTTTAATGTAATTTAATTTTAATCTGGGCTGCTTAAAAGAAATGATCATTCTTGAAAACAGATTTCAACAATAATGACACACTACCACCTGAAGGTGGTGCCATTTTTTAAAAAATGTAATTTATTAAAGATTTTAACCAAAAAGGATCTTACACAGTATTTGCGGAAGCTTTTTGCTGAGATAGTAAAGTAATACGCTTCTCCCCTCAGAAGTGAAAATGATTATTTTCTCTCCGTTTGTGCTTCTTAAAAATGAACGAGGAATCTCAGTTAATGCACTTTTTTTTCCTTTTATCATTCCTATTTATATGGGACCTTCAAACTGATTTTGCTACAAGCTAATATAAATACAAAAAAATTATGCTATAGCATTTGCCTCTCAACACGTGGAAATTGTTGAGCAGAAAAAGATTTATCATTGAAAGTCAAAAAAAAAATAATAAAATTATAAAATGTACAGTATTAAAAATGACGTGGATTTCATTTTGTTTTTGCATCAGTTATTTGTTGCTTTAGGAAATTAAAACAGTGTTTGTACTTCCTGAAGAGAGACAACCTTTTATTATTTGGCCATAAAGTTCTCATCACAAACAGAAGCGTTATTATGAAAGTGTCCTGTTGGTGGCACTGTTTTGTTTTTTGTAGCCAAAATGAAACTTGTTAAAAATATATTTTTTCAAAGTATTTCTGGAGTGGTCACTCATCGTCTTTTAAAACACAGTACAGCTTAATAATTGTTACTAAAATATATAAAAATGACAAAGTGCACTGAGCACATATATTCTTAGATTAATGTTTTGAGTCTTTGGCTTTTTCCTGATTAAATCATTTCATGTTTGTCTGACTTTCATGGGATTGCTGTGTTTACAAGGAATTTGAATATAAAATGTTCCCATTACAGATCCTTTAAACTACAAATTTTGTAATTACTAGTTTTGTTGTAAAACAAATACACATGTATTGTTTACAGTTATAAAACAAGCCCAAAAATCTTTAAAAACGCTTTAAAAATATAAGTTGGAAAATAATAACAATCCCATTTTATTTATATGAATAAAAAACAGTGTGCATTGTTGGATGTTCATGTAGGCTACCTGCAACACTTTATCTTTGTTTTTATGTGTCAATAGCATTCATTGATCTTTTTTTATTCAGTCTTATAAGAAAATGATTTGACCCTTATTTACAAAAAAAAAGAAGAGTTTATTATTTTATTTTTAAGTTCTCACCAGTTTTTTTTTAGTCCATCCATCCATCCATCCATTTTCTTCCGCCTATCCGGGGTCGGGTCGCGGGGGCAGCAGCTTCAGAAGGGAGGCCCAGACCTCCCTCTCCC
>NW_013952561.1:105940-111996 GCF_001266775.1 Austrofundulus limnaeus | reverse complement strand
TGTGTGTGTGTGTGTGTGTGTGTGTGTGTGTGAGCGCTCCCCTTCCCACTGAGTGTTTTCAGAGCGATCCTATACTCACTGGGAGTCCTTAGGTCCTCTGAAGCTGAGGCAGCCAATTTTGTCACTGCATTAGCAAAGAAAATGGTGCATTTTTTTAAGTTCAGTGCTGCAAATTCGATTCTTGTTTTCCCCTAAATGTATATATTAAACTATTGGTTCATATTGACATCTTAAATTACATTTAACATAGGCAGACTAAATATTTTCATTTTTCCCCAATAGAATTAATTCTGTAGTGTCTTTTACAACCCTTATTAAAATTTACTCGCATAATAAACAGTTTGCTTAAATTAAAAGTCGTTTTGCTTTAACAAGTGCCTGATAACTTGCCCCCACCTTTTGTTCTTACACTAAACTTTTGATGCTCATATCCACAGTGAAATATGTCCTCACCATGTGTATATGTCCTCACCATGTGTATATACTCCAAATTTAGATCACTGTGGCTTAATATAGACACGCTGAATGAATGCAGCTCCAAGACATTATGTAATAATAGTGAGTTTCTTGCGTGGGCACAGAAGGCTATTTTAAAGTCATAGAGATGAAGAGGATTAAGATTTCAAAACATGGGAAGGATGTCATGTCTTTTTCARTCTATTCTGAAAATGTGCCTGTGTAATTGTTTTAAATGTCTTTATGTAATGATTTATATAATGCAGACATCCTTCTTCTGTTTGGTCCCCCGTTGTGCAGTGAAGAGGGGACTTGTAAACACTCTCCCCTCTGTTGGTTTGAATGTAAGCTTGTGAGCTTGGTAACTGGGAATGTAAGTGAGTTAMCAACTTCTAAATTGGTGTATGGTTGCATCGAAATGTAAAAAAGCTTCATGTCAAAAACTGGGTTGCCACRTCAAAATCCATGATGGCCATTGAATATATTTATTACATTTACAAATATTGGGACATGAATGTAATTCTYATMTTTTTGTCTSTAAACACCACAACGATGTAGGCCTATATTTGTAGTGGAGCAAACGAGATGTAATTTAACTGCAGATTTTCAGCTTTACTTTGAAAGTATTTACATCCAAATCAGGCGAAATGCCTACAAATAACAGTTTGTAAATGTGCCTCCCGCTTTTGCAGGAACCGAAAGCACTGGGACAGATTATCAATCATAAATCAAACTTTCACATTTTAATATTTGGCTGCAAATCATTTGCAGTCAATTTAATCCTGAGGTYTGGGACACACAGACATCAACAGACCCTGGGTTTCATCCCTGGTGATGCTCTGCCAGGTGTCCATACTGCAACTGTCTTCAGATCCTGTTGTTCTTGGGGCATTTTTTGTCAGTTTTGTCTTCAGCATGTGAAATGCTCAATCTGATTCAGGTCAGGTGACTGAGTTGGTCATTGCATTACATTCTGCTTCCTTGCCTAAACTCTTTGGGTGCTTTGGCAGTATGCTTAGGATCATTGTCTGTCTGCACTGTGAAGCATTGTTTGACGAGTTCTGAAGCATTTGGCTGAATATGAGCAGATAATGTTGCCCCAAAAAACTTCCAAATTCATCCTACTGCTTTTGTCAGCATCACACGCAAGTCATCAATCAGGAGCAGACTTCACTTGTGTGAATTCAGAGGGTCAGAGTATTGAGAAGGAACTGSATGATCCAAAACATAGCACCTCATCAGTGGGTCATGGAGTGGCTGCCAATGGAACTGGTTCCCTTGTATTTATTGATGATGYGATGCTGACAAAAGCAGCAGGATGAAACTGGGAGTGTTTCAGGCAATTATTCCAAATTATAGTTAAAAAATACCAAAACAARCCCAGTTTATACAAAAGTTGGATTTTTGCACCACCAGGTTGAGTCCCAAAAATCTGTCCTTCCAAAGCCTCAGATGATTACCAGAAGGTTTAACCATCAGGGTCCCCCCACCCCCACAAAAAATAGATGCTGTATTGTTTTTCTTATGTTTGTATTATAATACCAAAACTATATGGACAAAGCTGCCATTGGCTCTTGATCTCTGCAGGACCATTTTAATGCTTCTGCAAACAAAGGTGTTTCAAACACTTTTATGCTTCCAACTGTGGCAAAACGTTCAGGAAGACCCTTTTTGATTTCCATGTGACTCTGCCATAGTGTGTAAATTAAGATCTATACTGTTTGATGAGTTGTGTGTGAAAAAAAAAAAACTTAACTGTCCCAGAAACCTGATCTTAACACCAGTTATGCAGAAATGGAGACTTTGAGACAGAACTTTTTGTCAAACATCAGTGCCTGATCTCAGAGATGCTCTACTGAATGAAGCTGCAGGAAAACACATTTTAGGAAAGAATTCCCAGAAGAAGGGAAGCAGAGCTGTGAAAGTGACGGCTGAAATTAAGCCTTTAAGTATGAATGGGTATTAGCCTAGCCAAACCAAATATTTCATTCCTTTTTTTCTTTTTTAATTTGTCATCATTTGTGTTTGTCAGTATTGCTTTTAATCTTAAAAGCACAATCAAGGACTATAGGTTTGCACTGTAGCCTTCRGCTGGACAATTCCGTTCAAAGCAAAGGAGATTCGTTGATTTTTGTCCTTGTCAAAATAATTTTTAAATAAAGTAAAAGAGACCAACTTTATTTTAAAGTATCAGAATTTGAATACAACAATGGCCAGGTGTGGCCCAATGAATTTTAGTGGAGTTTGTTTTCAGGCTTGAATCTTAATTTGTCTTTTGCTTGTCCACTTTCTTCACTTTTGTCAAAGTCACACTTCACAACAAGCTAAAATATGGCATTTTTTTCTAAAAAAAAATATAAACCACCTCACTAATACAAAACAACTTTTTGTTCACCAAACCTTTCTTTATTTGATAGTGTTTTGAAGATGTGTCTAGCCTAGGTATGAGTCAGACAGATGTCTGAATACAATTTAAAATGAGTTCTGTGTAAAGACCTCTGTTATTGTCAAAAGATTTGAAAAATCTTCAGAATAAGTTTCTTTTTTAAAAAACTGGTTCCTCTATTTCTCCTCACACTCTCTACAGCACGAGTCATTATCTCTAACTGCAGTACTTTATGTCGTTGCTTAATTAAACCTGCTCATGTAGAGTACAAAGTAATTATTTCCATCATTAGTTAATCTGATGGTCATTTTCTTAAGTGGTCAGTTGTTTAGTCCCAGAATAGCATCTCAGGCTGTGTGACTTGCAAAGAAAATCTGAAAACTTTCAAAGAACGGTCATATAAAATATGAAACCTTTGGTTTTGCCTTTAAAAAACAAACACTGTGCAATAAACGAATAATAAAAAAAATTACAATCTTTGATCAACAGATTATTTTAGTATTTCCTAATATGTCTGTAGCCTTTACAGATGGTTTTATTTTAACTCAACATGCAGTATGGTTTTTTAAAGCAGGAGGTCTCAGCGTGAATGGTTCAGTTGGTACCATGGACAGTTCCCCCTCAGTCTGCCACTTTCCTCAGTGTGCTGATGTCCTCAAATGAAGAATTTGACACGTTTTCTCACATTCAAAGTGAGTTTTGAAGAACAATTTTCTAACTTGTATTTCCAAATATGCATTTACTCTGTCAGACACTTGGTCTTTGTGGTAATCTTGACAAACAACAAGATCAAATGGGTTAAATGTTTTAGAAAATATAAAGTACGTCATTAATGAGCTGACCTTAAACTGTTAGGTCAGGTATGTCAACAATTGCTCAGTCCCACTCCTTCGGTTCATGTGCTTTCTTCTAAAAATGATTGCTTGTTGTATTGGTACTATCATTTTTAGTAGTATGCCAAAACAGCGACTGGTCCCACCGTTTTGGATGTTGCAGTTATGACACAGAGGTGCACACTTGCATGTTTGTAAATTGCACACTCGAACCCTTATATGCACTTCAACTGAGTACACACTTCATAGACGGCTGTATGGGTGTAGTGTGTGAATTGGGACCGGGCCAATAAATAACAAGCAAGCCTATAAATATCAGAAGGTTAGGTACCAGTTACCTTACAGAGCTTCTCACAATGATGTAGTTCAGTTCAGTGTACAAAGAGATTCGAGATCTTACAGTATTATAATTTAATAATTAGGGAAGGTACCAAGTTTTAAAACAAAGTACACATGTGTTTGGGTAATCAGCTGCTCAGGGGCAAATTGTTATCCTAAACCTGCAGTCTCAGGATTATGGGACCCCTGATCCAATGCAGCCCTCAGTGGACTCTTAAACATTTTACATATTTTCACATTACAATCTCAAACTTTACAGAGTTTTATTGAAAATCTAAATGATATCTCAGCACACAGTAGCATACGTTAGTGATGTGGAAAGAAAATAATACATAATACTTATGTTGAGCTTTTTTTGTTTGTTTGTTTTTTTGTTGTGCAAAACAGCTTAAGGTCAGGCATTAGGAGAACATCTGTGAACAACAATTTTTAAGTTTTGCTACAGACCCTTAGTTGGACTATGGTCTGAACTTTGACCATCTCATTCTAACACATGATTTTACTGTGATCTAAACCATTTTATTGTAGCTTTGAATGTTTTGGGTTGTTGTTTTCCTGCTGGGAGGTAGACCTCCATGCAGTTTCAGGTATTTTGCAGCCTTTGACATGGTTTCTTCTGTGAAAATCCGACTGTCTCGTATTTAGCTGACACCTTCAAATCAACTCTAACCAGCTTTCGAGTCCCTGCTGAAGAAAAGCACGCCCACAGCATGAAGCTGCCACCATCATCTCAGATTAATGATCTTTATGCTCGGCCTGTCAGTTAATGGACGTCCACGTGCCATATTTCTGTTTTCAGATGAAGGATTTAACAGAGATCTGGGAGATGTTCATTATTTTATTGCCTGGCCCTGTTTTAAACGTCTCAACAACTTTATCCCTGACTGGTCCGGTGTTCCTTTGTCTTCATGATGCTGAACCTCTGAGACCTTCATAGAACAGCTGTAAAATTACACAACAGCAAACTCTGTTTATTTCTTTGGTAGCTTCAGAGGGCAACCCATTGCACTGGAATTTAGTTAAGAATTTAGTAAAGAAGGGCTGAATATTTTATCTCCATCCATCCATCCATCCATCCATTATCTTTTACCCTCTCCTTCCTTTCAGTGGGGGGTTCACTGGGGCCCATATCCAGCAGTCACAGTGCGAGGGGCTTACACCAGATCACAAGTCCATCAAGGGCCACATAGAGACAAACCAGACAAAATAAATAAATAAATAAATAAATAAATAAATAAATGTGTGCTATTTAGTGTTGTTTTATAAAACACTTTGAAGTTTGTGGTTTAATGTGACAAAATGCTGAAAAGTTTAATTTGACGCAGTCTGGCTTTGTTAGACAATTTTTACTGAGCAGTGTTTTATAGATGAATTAAATAGGGATTTGGATTTGAAATGAATTTATGASTTGGACTTGTTTGTGTCCAGATGACTTGGTGATCTGAACCTTAAACAGAGACAAAAAGTTCAAGAATACAGTACACTAACACCATTTATTTTTATTTGGAACAGAGACACCAAATCAAGGTTTATGTGTTGCGGTGTTTAACTCTTTAAGACAGAACACGTTAGATTCTTTAAAATCAACGCAGCTGTGTTTTCTTATATTATAAACAAAAAATAAATAAAACAGGACCAATAAAAGTAAGAAAAGTTCCATCTCCTGCAAACGYAGTGCCATGGAAATCCTGCAGGCTGCAGCTTTAATGAACGAGACAGTGTCTCAAGAGACACGTTTGGACAGAGGAAAGGATGAGGTGGATTATTCCTCTCAGTCACATTGGATTGGTGTGCAGGGAAGAAAAGAAAATCCCGTTGGTATCTGTCCTGCCTGTGTAAAACATGTCGAGAGAGGTGGGCTATATATAGCTGCACTTTTTTTTTCCTTTTACCTCTCTTACAGTAGCACCTTGAGCAGAGAAACCCGCAGCGCCAGGCATGTTGAGTACGGGAGTTAAAAATAGCATCATCGCTCGGCCAAGCGCCGCTCCGTTACTACGCGTTTCAGCATTCTGCCCTATGCAAGGGTGTGTGTGTGTGTG
>NW_013952561.1:96471-99935 GCF_001266775.1 Austrofundulus limnaeus | reverse complement strand
CATTAAAGAAGAACCTGTCCAGAGGACCTATAAATTTTTTTTCTTTTTGATTTTGTACCTGGATTACTGAGATGCATCAGGACGTGAAACACAACTGACACAAACTCAACACTTTATTACATTTCAACTTAGCCGTAAACTTGTGTTGAATTTTCTGGATTTTTCTTATCACGTCACTGTTCACCCCCGATCATTTTCTCCTCTGACGCAGGAACTGAAGAATAGAAAAGTGTTTCATTCTAAATAAAATGATAGGGTTGTTTCTGCTTTCTCACAATTGTTTTCACTTTTTCTTTTCTTTTCCTTTCATTGTGCAACTCCCAGGTTCTCCACACAAATACAACGCACACAACACTTGAAGACTAACGCAGCAGAGGCCAAACCACAGCAAGGTCAGCGGGTGGACTCTACACAGTGACTGGGACACACCATGACGAGAAGTATAATGGCTTTTATTCTCACAGTGTTTCTGATATATGMTTCTGAAAGACACAGCCTCTTCTGYGGAATCACTTAGGYTCRAGCTCTCTCMAGAAGSTTCATGTTTTAGAYTTTCTTACCTGCTTTTTAAAAAAAACATTCAAAACATAAAGATAATTCCATCAAAAGAGAAAAWTTGTTTTTATTTTTGTGTAAGCTGTGAAGAAATAATCACCATCTTGAAACACAACGACCTGCGCTTTTCTTAAATTCTGTTATTTCATGTGAACTTCAGATCTCTACGGAAGCGTATTGCTATCACGCAAGGAGAAAAAAAAATCCGAGCGCTATCACGTTATAACGTGATACGTATCTTGTTAAAACGTGATACGTATCACGTTATAACGTGATAGCGCTCGGATTTTTTTTCCCCTGCGTGATAGCAATACGCTTCCGTAGATCTCTGCACATCTGAGTTGTCACATTATATATATAAATATACTGTTTAGGAAATGCTTACACAAAAAAGACAAAATATATAGACAATAATAGACTTACCCTGGTGACAAAAACATATATGTGTGATTTTTAGACATAAGACACAGGCGTTCATGACTAAACCCCACATTAAACCTGCTTTGATCGACTCTAAACATTTGGTTTTGTCCACATCAGGAAGCAGGCAGTAACCCCACCCCACCATCCTCCTCAGGTGGTCCGGCACCTCTCAAACTGAGGCATTTCTGATCTGTGAAAGAGTGAAAACTGTGTCAGACCAGTCCTTTCCTTGTGTACCTAATAAATCAGTTTATTTCATTTAAACAGTTTTCTCAGCAGTCAGAGGAGACAYAGAGCAGCCGAAAACCTGTGTGTGTACGTCCTCGCTCTGCTGTGGTTTGAGCTGTGTAGGGAAACAATAAACAAGCAGTGATTTGAAGGAAAGTTTTCAACAAATGAAACAAATTTGAGTTAAACATCACAGTTTAGACCGTGTGAACATATCGTTTGTCGTCTCATTGGTCTAGGTCAGAGGCTTTTATTGTGAACAAGGTGTGGAAACACAAGATTATCACAATTGTTGTCATTGTTCAAAATTACCGTTGCCTTCCCACTGTTTCCTTACAGTTGTGTAAACATTAAATCTTTTTTCCACACATTTTAACCTGCACATTTTTGAGACAAGAGCACACAATTAACACAGTTCCTTTTCAAGCTTCAGTCTAAATTTGCTGTTTTTTTAATGAATCTAAATGTCCTTAGCTGAAAAAAGCAACAACTAATTTATAGTTGTTTATCGCACAGTTTCTGGGATTTCTGCATTTTTTTTGTTTAAATCCAGCAGAAACGTGTCCTGCGTTTGTCACCGAGCATCAGTGAGCTGCATGTTCTGTTCATTAGGAGAGGAAAGGAGGGAATCCTCAAACTGATCCAATCCTTTATGAAGCAATCTCATCCAATGAGCATGAATACTTCTGCACGCGAACAGATACACACGTCATATAAAATTTAAAAGCTAAACTAATTTAAAAAATGTTTTCTAAAGGAACTGATTTGTTGATTTTTACTGAAAAGCCGACCGTGAAAAGAAATTGAGAACGTTTGTGGAAAAAGTTCATCCAAGATTTAAAGGTCTGTGTAACTTCTTGCGCTTCAGTTTTTATTTTATTTTTTTAGGTTTCTATTCAAGAGCACACTTTATACTTTTGTCTACAAAAATATACAAACATTTTATAGTTAATTGGATATTTTTTTCCTCCTTTTCATGTCTTCCTTTAATGTTTTAGCTTTTGTCTTCACTTGGCAGATTGTGTGTGGCGTTTATGTAAACCCTAAATAAACAGATTGAAAGAAACATTTCTGCATTATATGACAAATTACCTTGCTTTATTCTAGTTATGGGTGGAAATCTTTGTTTTAAGTGATTCAATGTTCTGCTTCGGCTGATGTTCTTGTACATTGTTTACCTTATAATAAAAGAACAATTGGAATAACTTTCAGTTGTGTTGGTGGATATTTTGAAGAAACATTGTGTATCTGTGTGATGTTTTGACGAGTCCTGTAATAAAGAGACATGAAACTCAGTGAAAACTGCATTCTTTCAAAAAAGTTGCAGAATGTAATAAAGGCGATGCTTCGTTACTTTTGTCTTATTGTTCTGCAAAATGTACAAGCAGTATCGAAAATGTGATTTTTAAGAGAATGGCTCTTTAATACAGTATACATGTATAAAACTAACTTAGATGTGACCATTATGTATCATGTTTTGTTTTTGTTTGAATAAAAGAGAAACAAACAAAGAATGATTAAAATGCTGATGTCAGAATTTTTAAAGATTAACAGCTTTTTGTCACATTTCACAATGAATCAGAAGTGTTTCCTCCTCATTCATCAGCGCAACAGTTGAAACTCATCCTACACCTCATTCACACACACACACACTCACGGGCTACAGGCTCATAGGGACTGCAGGCTCTGAAGGTGATGATCAGCAGCTGCTCCGTTTGTGTTCGAGACAACGCTCTGATTGAGATTTCATTCAGGTTCCTTTGAAAGCCTCCAGCCAACAGTTTAGGCTCCTGTTTACAATTGCTGCATTTCTATTTTTAGAAGCAATGCGCTTATGTAACGCTCACAGTAACATTATGGACCACTGCTGTCTGCTCCTCTCAGCTGAACTATGTGCTGCGTTCAGATGTGTGCATCTGTACACTGAACTGGTCCCAGTTATATGTTGTCTTTTATATGAAGCAAAGACAAATGGAAATGAGAAGAAATAATTTTGTCTCTTTGCAATTGTGTKTGATAAATGTATACTAATCACGCAAACTAGTTCATGATGTCCTTATTGTAGTCAGTTTTATTTTCATAAACTCTGTCTGAAGCATCATAAAATAACTTTAAACATATTTGGATTCTCAAATAAAGAAATCTGTAAGAAGTCGAGAGTTTTCGGTTTTATTATTTGGAACTTTCAGAAACTACCGTACTGCTTGTGTGTGTGTGTGTGCGTGTGTGTGTGTGTGTGTGTGTGTGTGTGTGTGTGT
>NW_013952561.1:92555-95482 GCF_001266775.1 Austrofundulus limnaeus | reverse complement strand
TGTGTGTGTGTGTGTATTTGATTAATACTATAAATGTTCAGAATATTTGATTGATAAGGTCAATTTAGAAAAAATGCATTTGAATAAAAGTTTATATAACTAAAAAGGCTAGATTAAGAAGTGTATAAACAAACACAATACATACCTTTCTAATAAAAAAGAAAGAATGAAAAATGTATACACTCCAAGGATGGTAGCTGTTGCTCTTCTACTTCTTTATTTTTTATTTTTTTATTATTTTATTTTTACGAAAGTTAATAAATATTTATCAAGCCTATAAAGCTGTAGTCACCTCTGTAAAAAATTAATATTTTTTTGTTTTATTTATATTAAATCCGCTCTGTTCGGAAGGTCTTCTTCAGATTTGTTGGGCTGAACCGGTTCATGATCACCGCTAGATGGCAGCAACGTTCTGATTTGTTTCTGTGAAATCCACTGAAGAAAACGAAGAAGAAAATAAGCCAATCAACAACAGCTAAACACAGACCCAGAAGTGTCTGGAAAAGGAAGAACCTGAACCGTGCTTAGTTTTGGACTTTGAGCATTTTGTCACGTTAATAAAACAAGTTTAAAGGTTCAGTAACCAGACAGAGGTGTGCGAGTGCAGGTATGTCGTTCAGCGGAGAAGCCGTGATTCGGGCCGGAGAGGCGTCGCTGTTCTGGCTCGGTGCGCTGACCGCGGCCTGGCTGTCAGTGCGCTTCGTGTACCGGCTGCTGTCCGGCTTCAGGGTGTGGGTGTTGGGCAACGGACGGCTCGTGGCCCCGAACAGACTGGGGAAGTGGGCAGGTAAGTCTGCATAATCATACCACGATATTTTACTTTACTTTATTTTAAACTGCAAACACTAAAGAAAACGAATCAAAAATAAATATGTTGTGAAAGTAAAGAGTTGACAAAGAAACCTTTTCAGACTGCAAAGTAATAAAAACATCATTATTCTTATCCTCAGATTAAAATCGTGACGTGTTTTACTTCTTTTCAGCAAAGTCCTGTTTCTGAAAACTACATTTGTTCAATAATGATTAATAAATACATTAAAACAAAGATGGGAAATTGACAAAAATTGCTAAAAGCTTATGGATGAATTTCTGTAAGACATTCTTTATTTCTAACCAAATCCAAGATATTTGAATTGTTCATAGTTAATAGACATGTATAGTATTTTATTGCAGCAGTATTACACGTACAATACTAGAGCGTTTATGCAGTGACCAGACTCAGCCTTTAATTTGTCATTTGTCAAAATTACATGTGCAAAATTCTTTGATCGGATTGAAATGTATTAGGTTTAAATAATCCAAATATACCATTCATGCACCATGCTTTTATTCAGAATAAATGTACTGACATGAGCAGGGTTGTAAATTTTCCTTAATAAAATAAAAAGAATAAAAAAAAATCCCCCCACAAAAGTTCTACTTCCATGATGAACATTCAGGTTATTAGTAGGCATCAATCACCCCCCATTCAAATTACAAATTAATTTCGATCAAGCTGAACCAGTCAACATATTCCCATTAGGGTCTTTATATTTATTCCAGTTGGCTCTTTATTCCAGTAACTTATGTTCATGTAGGCAAGTCAAGGTCAGATGGGGCAAATGGCACATCTCAGCATTTACTTTTGGATCTATCTCACAGGTGTCAAATCCTGGTCCTCGAGGGACACTGCTCCACATGTGTTCCTTGTTCCCCGGCTGCAACGCGCCTGATTCAGTGAATGAATTACTTTTTCAAATTCTGTTTTTCTTTTAATCGCCCATTCATGCACATCAGGCGTGTTGGAGCAGAGAAACTTGAAACCTGCAGGACTGTGGCACTAGAGCACCAGGATTTGACCCTCCTGATCTAACTGCTTGCAATATGTTTAGAATTGTTGAAGCTCATTTACAGATTCTCTGCATAATGAAATAGCACAGCTAGCTGTAATTGGAAAGGGGGACATCTGTAAAAGATGTATCCTGATGTCATATTATGCTTTGGGAACAGTTACAGAGGAATGCATCTTTAGAGTGTTGAGGGTGTAGATATCAGTCCTACGTCAGGTCAATGAAAACATGCCGGTGGTTAGAGGACAACATGAACCATTCAACTTATATCCAGACCGTAAAGCTCTGTCAAGGTTTTAATGGTAGACGTTTGTCCTCCATGTTCAAATATATCCTTTGTTTGTGAGTTTTGTAAATGTTTTGACTGTGGAGCGAAATGCTAAAGTTTGGAAACATTAAAGGCTTCACACTCCTTAAAAGAGTGCACATTACCATGTTTCACGACTCTGCTTTGTTCTGTGTGGAGGTTTCAATACATTTCAATACAGAAAAAATAAAATGTATCCTCTGCCTTGCACTAAAATCATTTTGGAGCATTTTCCCTTTTTGTTTGGGTTTTTAATACCTGACATTTAACATTTATGTGTTCCTCAGGCATATATTTAAATTCTTTAACATAATCAACTATGTCACCTTCAGTTGTTATTAAAATGCTGTTTATATATTTAAATAGAAACTAAACTTGACTTCTCATCATATCTGTTTCTAAATGCCTTGAAATTGGCCTCTGTCTCTTTAAGAACCTCCTTCTGCTTCTGTCCCGCCCATTTCAGCATGGGGTGGGTGTGTGTGTGCTCTGTGATGAGGAAGCTCAGCTTGGACACAGCCCAGAGGAGGAGCTGACCCCAAAAGGCGGTTCTAGTCCCAACTGGTCGTTTTTGCTGCCCTGCCTGGCTGCCTCAGGACAGCACAGGTTTTCTCAAACATGCATGAATGAGTCAAAGCAAAACTCTGGGCATGTTTTTAATGAGAGGGTAACATTATAACATGATATAAAACTAAAAAAAGGTGGATTTTACATGACATTGCCACTTTAAGTAATTTGTTTGAAAGTGTACAGCTCAAAACTCCAACTTCTTGTCACAACTCTTTTAAATT
>NW_013952561.1:88221-92121 GCF_001266775.1 Austrofundulus limnaeus | reverse complement strand
AGGTAAAGTCTTGACGAGTTTTTGTCGCGGGTCTGGGGGAGTTTCAGCCCCCACCCCTTCTCCTTCTCCTTCTCTCTCTCTGCCCCGACACTTGCTGCAGCCCCGTTCTGCTTTGAAGCGTTTCTTTAGAAACTAGCTCTCACGCTAAAGCGACAGTTCGCTCCTCCCACACTAAGAAAACAGGAGGGGAGGGGTCAGCTGCAGGAGCTCATCCTGTGCAGCGGAGCAGAGAGACGAAGTAAACAAACAAGCAGGAAAATGAAACTTATCGGCGTCTTTTTTTTACCGACCTCAAAAAAAGTTATCGTGCGATTAATTGATTTATTGACTATCGCGACAGGCCTAATCTCAGGCTACATAAAAACCTTATTGTCTGACCGGAAAGTAAGTTTTCTGAAAAACCGGAGTGATTACAGAAACGACGTTTCAACTGATAAGGCTATTTCAGTTATTCTCACACATACACACTAGGGTTGGGCATAATCGTATCGTGTGCAATTATTCGTCAGAAAAACATTAATCGATTAATTTTTGGCACTTGACGATTAATACAATTAATGCCACCTGGCAGACTAACCGCTTGGTGTTCCTCTCTGATTCAAACATGACCAACATTAAAAATTGTGTAATTTATTTATCTATCAACACAATTTAAAGTTTGATGTGTAGCCTGAAGTCTGTAGTTTTGAGACAATTTGGAACAGATTTTTATGAAGAGCCAATTTTCTCCCTATAAATTGGTCATGTGACTAGGATATAAGGGTGTCCATGGACTCTGGGGGATTAATCGTCAAATTAATCGTTATCGGCTAAATACCACAGTTAATCGTGATTAATTTTTTGCCAATATTGCCCAACCCTAATACACACACATACTGATCGTAATAAGTTACAAATATTAACACATACACCACATAGTAGTTTCCTTGGCATCTGAAAATCCATTTCCCCAAAGGTATTTTTAATCTGAAAAGAACTGGACTGAGAAGTAGTATTAGGAGCTCATCAGACACGGTTTCACCAGGTGTTTGCTGGTTGTTGCTGCCAATAACTTGCAGGAGTCATGGGGTGGGCCGGGGGGTGGGGAGGTGTGCTCTATGATGAGGAAGCTCGGCTTGGAGACACAGCCCAGAGGAGGAGCTGCTCCTAAAAGGAGGTTCTAGTCCCAACCGGTTGTTTTTGCTCCCCTGCCTGGCTGCCTCAGGACAGCACAGGATTTATCAAACATTCATGAATGAGTCACCTGTTTAGGTGTGACTTTGGATCCAACTTTAAGCTTTAAAATTCATRTCAAAAAGCTTAGAAAGTCTTTAAAATTTAATTTAGCAAATTTTAGGTACATATGTAGATATCTTACTATTGAGGGTTCACATATTTATGGAAGCTATGATTTTCTCAAAAATATATATTTTTTATATACAGTRTATTGTGTGACTAGGTGGTTCCAAGGATGTAAAACTATCCATAAGTGCCTTAAATNGCCTTAAATATTAATTACAAAAAAGAAAGACAATATCATCACTATCATTTTTTTCTAAATATGTTTCTTACTTTCTTTCTTTCTTTTTTTAGTTTGGAAATCTGATATTTTATGCAAACTTTTGTTTGGTTTCTAAAATCCTGCATGGCATTACTGCTCCAACTTTAGGAAAGACAAAATTAAATTAGCTCCAATCAATTCAAGCTTGATTCTGATTCTGAAAAGGTGGTGTGTGTGTTTTTTCAAACCTTCTGAAAAGGTTTGTCACTTTGTGATCACTTTGAGATCAGATACAGTGACTGGAGTCACAAGGGCGACCTCCAGAGGTGAGTGCAGCATCCCCAAATCTAGGACTGCTTTTAATAAAACTACATTCTCTTTTGTTTCAACGGGCCGTTGAAATARTTTGAAATGAGATTGTAACCTGTACTAGTTATAAAAAGTTTGCTTATTTGGCAAAAAAAAGATGTATATTAAATCACCAGATATGCACTAGGCAAAGAAATTGTTTTATGAACTGTATGTAGGATTGCAAGTTTAATTTATTTGTTTGGTTTGAGTGACGTGAAAATGACATCAGATTGTGCAGCTCTAAGGATCTGTTGATCTCTGACTAACTAGACTGCTTTAACTAAAGGTGGTCCAACATGTACTCCCATATCTAAATAGGAGGGTAGACAGACCATTACATTAATGATTACAATGTTTATGTTCTGTCAAATTTCAYGATGTGACGTCTGTGCCAGCAGAAGCCTGCAGAATATTGTCAGGAAATAAATAATGGGCAGAGAACGATCAGCCTTTTGTCTTCTGTTGTAAACTATGGTAAAGCTTGGGACTGGATTATAGTTGGAAAGGATTATGGAACCAGATTGAACACAGTCCATTTGTCCCCACTGATAACTTACTGAACCTTGACATTTGAATAGGCTACTTGCTTAATTTTTGCATGGCCGCTGCTCAAAGTTCACTTTTCAAAATAAAATCAAAGATCATTTGAGTTGTGTTGTGCAATTCTGCTACTTCACATTGTAACAGCTCAGTAAAAATTTAAAAGTGGAAGTCAGTTTTATGTTCTTTATCTTGTTTTAATGAAGTAAAGGCTAGTGGATAAATGTACGGGAGAGGTTTAGTTCATTGTAATCTTTGTGCAGTCACTTTGAACCTATGTTACGTCACTCTGCCAGAGAAAACCAAATGTTTTAACTTTGCGAGCTGAATTAGCTTTTGATCTTTTTGTGTATACAGCTAAAAATRGAAGCACATCAGGCGAAGGGAGGGTTGGCGGGCTATTTTTGGATCGCTCATGCAAAAGGATTCAGAATATGCAATGAGGCAAAAGGAGCCCGTTGGCTTCTGCTGCTACTTTCATTCACAAACTTTGTCTGTGAGAAGTRGACTTGATTGAGAGGACAGCCTGATTATATAACACCGCCAAAGCCATTCATAACTGTGGCACGCACATGAGATGCAGGATCCTCAGGATTCTGGTTCACTGGTGCTCGCGTTTCACATGTGTGTCTGTGTGCGTGGGTGGGCAGAGGAGATGCTGATGCTGAGCGACTGAGGGAAAGAAAGAGCAGCTGTGCTAACGTTACACTGAGCCATTGTAGTGTGAACTTAATTTGTTGTGGCCATACTCTCAGACAAAGGCTGTCATTTATGATGTGCTTACTTTAACATGCAGAGACATTGTAAATTAAATAAAACATAAATGACACAAGTTGGAAATTAAAAAAAATCCTTTTCTTTTTTTCCACTACATTGTTCTGTTAATCTGTGCTTTTTCAATAAAGTGCAACTTACACAAGATTTAAGTTAAGGGTTTCAGATTTGATGTGGACTTTGAGTCATAAATTGTCTGACAGATGTGGCTTTGTTTGCATTAGCAAGATTAGCAGTTCTGTACATGTAGCTATATTGATAAGCATTTTGATAAATGCTTTTGAGTCCAGATAACTGGATAATTCGGTGTGAGCAGGAAGCGTTTCTCTTACAGAATGTCAGTTGCTTCAAGCATCTAAAAAGTTTTGATGCCTCGCTAATTTGTATGAAATTCTTTGGGTTATTTTTGTTTATTTTTTTCCTCTTCAGTAAAAATAAAAATCAAACCTACTTCTGGTAAATATTTTCCTGCTGCAACCTTACATTTTTGTTCAAGGCTGCAGAATAGAATTCTGTATTGCCCTCTGCTGGTCAGTATGTGCGGGATGTTAGGAATTTCCTTCTGATTCATAGTGTTACAAATGCATTTTTTTTTACTTTAGAATAAACTTTTGATTTCTTTGTGCTCACTTCTAAAGGCATAAAGGACAATAGTGTTTTTGTTTGTKTTCATTTGTTTGTGTTACTTTGTTGTAGTAAGAAAATTATCTAATAAACCACTGTCAGGGTGAAAAAAGAAAAAAAAATATTGTATA
>NW_013952561.1:85423-88011 GCF_001266775.1 Austrofundulus limnaeus | reverse complement strand
GTTGACACCTAATTAACAATTATTGTTAATCACTGTCAGGGTGATATTTTAGTGAAACTTTGAGAAAGTAATCACTGGGTGGATTTTTACAACTGATGAACATTTAGAGGCAACCTCATTCAAGATGGCAGTTACAGTTAAGTAACCTTAAAAAGGCACAAAAKTGCCTAAAACCCTCCCTGTTCCGCAGCTACTGGGCTAAAATTTGGTTTTGTTGTAGTTGAGTTGTCAACAACTTTTATTCAGAGCAGTAAAAGAGCACAGTATGTTGTTAAAACTTTGTCCCAAATAATTAGCACCCATTCTGTTGGCCTCTTAGCAAAAYATCTCATTAACCACTTCTGATGATCTTTTGGAGTCAAACTCAATCAAKATAGCCGCTAGAGCCAATTGACATTCGAAGACACATAAATGGCTGTAATTCTGTCATTTTTTACAGTTATTCATATAAAATTTAGCGTTATAATCAKTTGTGRGCACAAGCCCGCTAAAGCGCAAATCCGCTAATTGCGGACTTAAATATTTCATTTGCACTTTAGCGGACTTACTAATTTTTATAATTCATAAGCGGATTTGCGCTTTGTAAAATTAAAATGCATTACCTCTAATAACTAATTATCTACCAGTCATCATTATCTTGAACAGTGGAAGGTATGGCTGTTAATGAATCACGTGATCTATCCAACAGCACCTCTCCCAGATAAATACACTTACTGGAAAAGTATTCATCCTTGCTGAGTGTTGCTTTCGGCCACAGTTCTGATTTCCCACAATGCTTTGCGTCTKCTTACGTAGCAGGAAGGCAATAGCAAAAACAGTAAACATTTGTAATCCATACTAAAATTTTGTATGTATTGATTTATTTTACTTTACAATCGGAGCTCTTTTTTTTTTTCAAAAAAATAAATAAAGTTTAAACGCTGGAGCTCAAAAGCAATCGTCCAACTGTGTTAGAGACTCAGAAATAATTTAAAGATGCTATGTTGGTAAAGACTGACATCTAGTTTTCAACTACTGCAACTACATGGAAAATGACCTAATCCAGGTAGAAAAAAATCAAAAAGAAAAAAAAAAAGTAGGTCCTCTGGATGGGTTCTTCTTTAGTGAAACGTTTCTTCTCTCCTCCAAGAGACTTCTTCAGTCTGAGTTTCAGGTGAACTGGAAAACTTTAAAATCCAATGAAAACATGAAAAACTTTAAAATCCAATCTCTTATTTTGAAGGGAAGGCACTAGTTTCCTGTTCCCCGTGCTTTCGTTTCCCGTCAATCCGTAATGTGCCCATGAATGCATCGCTTCAGTTTTCCAATAAACARTTTTAAAATTACTTTATTGATGCTTCTTTAATGAAAAATCTACAACAAACAGAAGAAAAAGACAAAGAAGCAGCCGAAGTAGCAATCCTCAACAACTTTTTAAAGAATCAGCCAAACTAGCAATCCTCAACAACTTTTTAAAGAATCAGCCAAACTAGCAATCCTCAACAAGTTTTTAAAATTTACACCAGGAGCCAAAGTTCTGTTTCAGGAAATCACATCCCCAGCAATTCACGGTTGTAGAATTAAGTTGTAAAAAATTTCATACATAGCTAGTTGGCAGTGTTGTGCATATATTATACAAGAATTATCAGCTAGTAAGTGTCAAAGTGAACTGTGCTTTAAAATTAGCTTCCGCTAGTTTTTCTACAGCATAAGYGGATTTGAAGTTGCGGACCTGAATATTTTTATAAGTGCTTTAGAAATTGCRGAGCTAATTTTTGGGTTAGCGCTGCCATTATTCACAACACATACTCCACGGTCTACACATTGAGTAACATCTCTGCATAAAATATTCTCATTAGCCAACACTGTTTGTTAGTGAAAATGTAATGAAAAATATAATAAAAATTGGATGGATTTTAATAAAACCCTCATAATGCAAAAATGAGATGTATGCCTACAATTGCTAACTAACGTTAGCAAATACTCAAATGTCTATAGTTCTGTCAGTTTTACAGATATTTAGCTAAAGTTTGATGCAGTTGTTAGGCCTGTCACGATAAACAAAAAATCAGTTAATCATAGGATAAATTCAAATGAGAATATTTTTTATTTGCCTGCTTGCTTGTTTTCTTCATGTCTCCCTCTTTTCTACTYCTTAGCGTAGAGAGATGTGAACTCTGGCATAAGGTATTTGTCAGGTGCACAGTCTTTTCCTCCATAGCATGAGAGCCTGTGAACAGGCATTTAGCCAGAGGAGCGTCTTGAGTTTTCTGATGCTTTCATACAGCTGGTGACATCTCAGGATGCCCTCAGGATACTGTGCCAAACCTTGGGATTGCAGTTGTTTTTTTTTTTTTCTTTGCACACCATTTAAATTTGGATGTAAACATCCATAAACAGGGATGGTCTGAGGTGGGAGTTATATCATTATTTTAGTTTAAACTGGTCTCCAAACAGTATTATCATTTTATCGCAATAATTTTTGAGACAGTTTATTGTGACAGGCCTAGCTGTTGCAATTGAGTTATTTTCAACACATACTCCAAACTCAGGTCTTGTAATATTGACTGAGATTGTTCTCAATGTCCTTTACAAAGTTTTTAATAATA
>NW_013952561.1:78727-85384 GCF_001266775.1 Austrofundulus limnaeus | reverse complement strand
TAATAATAATAATAATAATAATAACTTTATTTGTAAAGAGATTTCAAACAATAATAATAATAATAACTTTATTTGTAAAGAGATTTCAAACAAAGCGCTGGACAAGAGATAAAATCACACATGATAAAAGGCAAAGTCGCAAAGTAAAAAATGAGATAACAAAGAACAAATAAAAACACAGAAAACAAGAGATAAAATCATAGGAGAGGGCAAGGCAATTATAATAAAAACAAAGGATAAAATTAAGACAAGTAAAATAGTTTAAACAGGTGCATTTTAGCTTAGCTTTAAAAAMCTCAACAAGCCTGGCTGATGTCCTGAGGGAGATTGTTCCACAGAAAGGGGGCACGAAAAGAGAAGGCACGTTCACCAACGGTCTTTCTTCTGGCTTTTGGGATTATTAATAGGCCAGTACCTTCAGATCTGAGAGAGCATGGTGGAACATAGTAGTGTAAGAGGCTGGTAAGATACGGAGGCACAAGACCATTTAATGCCTTGTAGGTGAGCAATAACACCTTAAAATCAGCCCGAATCTGACAGTGCAACCAGTGGAGGGATAACAGTACAGCGGTGATGTGGTCAAATTTCCAGGTATGAGTTAAAATAAGGGCAGCTGCATTCTGGACCATCTGCAGACATCTAAAACTTTTCTTGGGTAGTCCAGAAAGGAGGGAATTGCAATAATCAATGTGTGAGGTCATGAAAGCATGAATAAGAACCTCAGCATCATGAAAAGAAAGGATGTGCCGGATTTTGGCAATGTTCCTGAGGTGGTGGAAGGCAATTGTAGTTACTTCCTTTTAAGTGGAAGTCAAAAGAAAGCTCAGGATCAAACCACACGCCTAGGTTTCTAACTTTTTTCTTGGCATCAAATGATCTGATTATCAATTTGTAGGGTAAAAGCTTGAGACAAGCCACTGAACTTCTTAGGTCCAATGATGAGTAAGTCAGTCTTATCAATGTTAAGAAGGAGGAAATTGTTAGATAACCAACCCCTAATAGCTGACAGACAGGCCTCCAATTTAGGGAAATTGACACAGTTTCCAACTGTGAAGGGCATGCAGAGCTGTAAATCATCAGTGTAGCAGTGGAAAGTAACATTAAATGAATGCAGGAGAAAACCAAGGGGCAAAAGATAAAGTGAAAAGAGTATACGGGGCCCAGCACGGGTCCCTGAGGGACCCCATGCTTCACAGCGCATGTCTCAGAGAGCTTGTTTTTAAAAGAAACAGTCAGATCTGCCAGTTAGATATGATTTTAACCATGAAAGTACATTACCAGTGATTCCAATAACATGTTCAAGTCTATCCAGTAAGATACAATGATCAACACTGTCAAAAGTGGCGCTTAGATCTAAAAGCAATAGAACTGAAGGATGATCATTGTCAGCATTTACCAGTAAGTCATTCACCACTTGTTGGAGAGAGAGCAAAGTGTCCTTCCAAGCCTGCAGAAAAACTTCTAGCCTGGAACATCTCCATAAACGCCCAGCTTTTCTGCAGTTTCTTCTTAAAGTCATAAGTTCATCATTTAGTCAAGGTGTTGGATTCTTTTTGGGACATTTTAGAATCCTTATAGGAGCAACTGAGTCCAACAGTTCAAGAAGTGCAGCATTAAAAGTAAGAGTCAGACGGCTGACACAAAGTTCATTATCAAAAACAGAGTCCAGGGCATCAGGTAGATGGGAATTAAATAAAACCAGAGCAGCAGGACTTATGATGATGTCCGAAGAGGTGACTTATCCTGCATAGATGCCCGAGATGAGTGAATAAAAACATCAAATAAAAGTACAGAATGATCCAAAATTGGTAAAGAGTTATCAGACAATGATACATTCAGACCATAACTTAAGATGAGGTCCAGGGTGTGACCATTTCGTGTAGGTCCAGTCACACATTGTGTGAGGTTTAGAGAATTGAGAATGTTCAAGAAGTCTTTGACCAGTGGTTTATCATCACAACACAGTTGAATGTTAAAATCTCCTACTATTAAAATCTTGTCATAGTGAGGGATGAGGCAAGACAAGAAATCAGAAAATTCAGAAATAAAAAGATGATGCTGTGTAAACAGGAAGAAGAGATTGTCGCTTGAGTGCAGGAAAGTTATCCAAAACTCCGGGATCCCTGTTGGTGTTGACCATCCACTTCCACACTCTGAGCCGCACACGCTTTCCAGAGCGTGTGCCTCATGCACGACCACCTCTCTGGCACAGCTTGGAAAAAGACCAAGCAGGACCATGCAGACATAATTCCTCCGGAACCAACGGCGGTGAGAGTCTGCCCAGAAGCTGCCCAACACAGGGGAACTTCAGCAGTGAGTCACGGATGTTTAAAATCATTTGTCGCTCATACATCAGTACATAGTGAGTTTCCATCGCCAGTAAAGACGCCACAATGAACAAAATACCAAGATATCTCAGACATCTCAGAACAGGGAGACGGCCAGTCATGACAGTCAGCACCATCTTGAGATGAGTATTATCAATTTATTAGTATTTTTAGTAAAACAAATCTAACTCCTGCAACTTTCGTCATAAGATGGTTTTAGTTTACTCTATAATACTCAATAAAACTGGCAAAGAAAGTGGCAGGTGATATGCATTCCTTCATGAAATAATAACCCTAATTTCAGTGAGCTTGATGCCAAAAGTAAAAAGCATCAATGTCTGAGTCTTGGGCTTTTCTTTAATTAATGTAAGCAACCAATAGTTGAACATTAATTATCTTTATGAACGCAGTGACTAATTGTATGTTGTAAGTGCTTGACTACTGTTTGGTGGTTACCTCAATGTACCTGCAGTCAAGTCTTTTACCTCCTAATCAAGTCTTTATGATGCCAGTGAAGGCCTGGGGACTGACATGTTAGGTTGATAATGGGGTTTGATATGCACATAGGAGCACTATCATCAGGACACTTAGCCAGTTTGACCTAGTTTTAAGAGACAACAGCAGTTCCCAAAATAGATCTTGTTTTATTAGAGTGAAAGAAACACGCAATCAGCTGTAACTTTTTTCCTGCTCTGATTGCAGACTCGTTCATTCTTAAAACMACTAAAAATAAACCCATCCCCTGTTTCTCTCATCATTTTGCCTGCAGACACTCTCGTACCCCCATCCCCCTCTCTATCTCTGTACTATTTTTAGTTGCCCCCAGGATCCCCCATGTTCGTGTTTGTCATTTTCTTTCCTCTTTTCCTCCTCCTCTCCCTTCTGTTTGACTCTCCTGCAGCCCTAGAGGATTGCTTGGCATCTCCGCATCATCCACACTCAAGAAAATCACACAAAAGGAAGATGGGCACAGGAAAAGGGTGGATACTCAAATAAGTTGAAGTTGGAATGAATAACATCATGTAAAGGTCTAAATATTTGCTTAAAATAACACCTCTGTAGTGCATAGGATCTGTAGAAAGGGCACAAACATCTTCATAAAAAATAATTTGTGCAGGATTATAAACTACTATTTCTTGTTACTGCAGCTAATACTAGGCAACTGGGTCATATTTTAAACAAGGCAAAGGCCTGTGTTGTTGTGGAAACTGCTAGACTGRGTAGTGAAATACAATCCAAGAAATCCAGTTCAAATAACAATTTTCAAAAGATAAGTCTGCAAGTATATAGTTAAAGTATTTAGTCATGGGGTGTAACAATATATCAAATCAATATGATATATCGATTAAATGGTGAATGATTCAGTTATATCAAGGAAAAAATTAAAATATTGATCTATATCGTCAATGTGAATTGATATCACATGCCCATCTAACACAGTCATTTTGTTAGATGGGCATATAAAATTGTGATATCATGAGATGCATTAGCTTTGGAAGATATATCAAGGATGACTAGCTCCCGCACACCACATTATTTAATAATATAATGTATGTATTAATTTAGCTAAATTGACTGAGTTAAGCAATTTTTCTGTTTTGTGCCAATTAGCTCTGGTGGCCATTGTATATGTGTTAATAAATTTTAATCAGTTATAAATGTGAAGCTAATGAATATTTGCTGAGAGTTTCATTAAAATCCATTCAGTGGTTCACAACATGTTTTGCTAAAAGACACATGAAATGCTAGCCTGGTAAAAACCAGCCCCAGATAAAGATTTGCCAGCCAGGCGCCAGTCAAGGTTAAATTCTGTGGTTGTCACAACAGAATATGATAACCTTTCTTTAGCTTTTCTTCTGATAGATTCTAARAGAAATCACTGCAAAACATTTATGATGATTAATTAACGTTTCTGTTTTAAGTAATCAGTTTTGAACCTTTTGTTAGTCCAGATAAATGAAAGATTTTCTCAAGAAAAATCCACAATTATATTACTGTGTTCACAGTAAAATAAAAACAGTGTGTACATAAAAACACAATGAAAACATTGTAATGATTTTCTCTGTGATTTTTTTTTATATTATTAATCTTTTAGGCAAGATAAAAGAGGAGAAGTGGTTCCACTTTTCTTGTGACAGTCATCATGATTTAACAAATGCATAAACATTCTTAGTTAAACACAAATGAATCACGAACAGAAAAGATTGTTCTGTCCATTATCTGATTAAGAGAACTGAGAAATTCTCTTCTAGGTTAAAATGACCTGTCATGGCCTAAAATAGAGTTCAGTTTGTGACAGAGTTCCTGTCTTCTCGTCAGGCCTGCTCGAGGTCTGCTTCGAGGCAGTAAATCTTGTTTCTTCACTCGAGGTGACCCCTACAGCTTCATACTGGAACCTCGTCTGGAACCTCACTTATTGAGATGCAATTTCTTGCTGGGGGCTTGAACTCTGCTGAAGTTTAAAACGATTGGATTGATTTTACCCAATCACTAACATTGACGTATGTAATGCACTAGCTTGACTGTGAAGGAAGATAGGCTAAGAAGCTAACCAGAAATTGCGTCCGTTGTAAACAACCATTCACTACTGAGAGGAGAGCATTCTGAGCTGAACAAGATGGCTGTAAATGAGTGCTGCAGGCAGGGTTTGTGAGACAAATTTAATTAAATTTGGAAGCCTTATCAACACGGACTGGCTTCATTCACTTCCTCCACTACCTTTGAACTACAGGCAGACTAAAACGGTGCAGAAAATCAATGTCGTTGTTCACAACTCCTCCCTCTGTTCGTTGATTGGCGTGGTTGAAAGTCGTCCATCCATCCGTTTTCTTCTGCTTATCCAGGATCGGGTCGCAGGGGCAGCAGCTTAAGCAGAGAGACCCAGACTTCCCTCTCCCCAGCCACTTGGGCCAGCTTATCTGGGGGAATCCCAAGGTGTTCCCAGGCCAGCTGAGAAACATAGTCCCTCCAGCGGGTCCTGGGTCTTCCTCTGGGCCTCCTCCCAGTGGGACTTGCCCAGAACACCTCACCAGGGAGGCATCCAGGAGCCATCTTAACCAGATGCCCGAGCCCCTGGTTGAAATTCTAGTGGACAAATATTTGTCTATGGGAGAACTCTCAGATGGAGCAGTGAAGGGGAACTAGAATTGAGCGGAACTGCATAGGAAGGCAAGGGCCAGGCTAATGAAATGCACGCAGACATGGGAAAAACATTATTTGCTTCTGCGTTTCATCAGGACGTGTTGATAATAGGAAGACATGCAACTTTTATGAACTCAAATATCTTGAAAACAGCAATTAAATCACCACCAATGTCACATCTCGAGCATTGCCCAGCAGTTTGGTCGAATGCCACTGGAAACATTTTAAACAAATAACTATGTATACTAGGACTGCACAATATATCGAAAATTTATCGTCATTGCGATAACAGCCTGTGCAATATGCTTTTAGCAAAAACTGCATAAACTGAAATAAATGGTCGGCTCAAAAGTTTGCATTTATGTGTTTTGTCTCTCAGACGGAAGCTTGAAATATTTTACCAGTCAAATGGAGCTCTTCATGTAATTGGTGGATTGGATGGATCTCTACATACATATATATATTTTTTAAATTCATGCTGGAATCAAAATGTGTTATTCTTTTTGAATTTATGCTCTGAACCCAGAGCAGAGAGACAACAACACTACATGCGTATGTATTTTGTTTATTTGTCACATGTCATATCGTCAACCCAATATTAAGCACTGGTATCGCACATGGCAGGTTTTCCTAAGATTGTGCAGCACTAATGTATACAAAACAGAGCCTGTGTGCGCAGTTTTCAAGTGTGATAACAGGACTAATAGCTCTATGCACAAGAATTTGAACTGGTTATTGGTTAAAGACAGACTGTTTACTCACCACTTATTGTTATTAGAAACTTATGTCTTATAATCACCTTTTAATTTATTCAAAAATCTCACCTGTAGTGTAGAGGGTCATAAGGTTCAAAGCAAGATCTAATGCCATCAAATACACAGTTTTGTGTAGAGGAATGATTAAACAAATCAAATTCACCACTATCAGAAATCAATTAAAAATATTATTAAAACTTGAGAATTATGTGATGTGCATGTTGATATATGTAGGTATTTTGATATATTGGATGATCTAATAATATATATGGTGCAGGTGGGTGTTGAGTGGCGTGTACACGGGATATATTATTTAGTGAATGTGATATATTGTGGATGATATGCATAACATGTTAGAACATTGTAAAATAGTGTGTGTGTGTGTGTGTGTGTGTGTGTGTGTGTGTGTGTGTGTGTGTGTGTGTGTGTGTGTG
>NW_013952561.1:75643-78564 GCF_001266775.1 Austrofundulus limnaeus | reverse complement strand
GTGTGTGTGTGTGTGTGTGTGTGTGTGTGTGTGTGTGTGTGTGTGTGTGTGGACATATGTACATCTTTACAGTATGTTGAAATATTAATTGTAATGGGTTGTGTAAAGGGGAAGTGTAATGAATTGTTTATTTTCTATTTTTTATGTTATTTTTCTTGTAAATGTAATAATGCTGGACCCCAGTAAGTATAGCTGTAGTTCTACTGCAGCTGCAAACAAAGTAAAAATAAACCTTTAATTTGATACACTAGGAACAAATTGATCCTAACAGTAAAAATAAAATACATATTTTAAATACAGTAATGTGGAAATGTACACCAACAGTCAGTTGGTTATGTCCATGTAGCATTATATCTTTAATTTCTTTGATCAATTTAAAGGTTTTATGAATTATTATAAAAAAACATCTTGAACCATTATTATTGAGCACAAACTAAGCTGAATATTTTAGATGTAAACATCGAACTTCCTAACATCACACAAACACTGAAGGTACCTACTTTTCTTTACTTTGTCACAAAAATGCATGTAGTATTTCATGATCTTAAGCATCTAAAAGCCCTGCCTGCAGATCTTAGAAGCTGCTATCTTTAGCACACCAAAACATAATGATGTGGTCTGGTCTAACTATTATACCAATTATTATAACCAATATTTTCATCTTGAGTGCACTTTACCCCGTCAAAGAGACCTGAGYCAGGATGAGGAGGAAAAGAAAGGGAAATAAAAGAAAATGGGACCAAAACAAATGTGTTTACACAAAGATAAGATGAGTATTTCTCTTTAAATGAGGCTTTGCAGGTTATACAGGGACAGACTAAATCCATTTTAGTTATATTTAGCCTGAGAAGTGATGAATAGCTCTTTCTGAAAGAGAGCAGTTGCTAAAAATGGTCTCCTACTTCTGCTGYTGTTTGTGCCAGGCATTTCCAGGGCATCTGCTTGCGCTGCTGATGACAGAAAAGACCTTGTTTTCTGTTCTGTGTATCTTCCCTTGTCACATCAAGTTCTCTCGATAGAACCCCCTCAACGATGCATTTGTTTGCCCTCACACTCTGCTCTTCAGACTTGAAATATAAATATATATGTTTGCATTTTTTTTGTGAAGCCTTTATTTTGTGATGGGCCATTATTACAGTTTGTTACATTATTGTTCAGACAGAAGTTTCAGTAGGTGGCAGCATTAGTCTATTTATCAATGCCGGCGAGCACAGCCTAGATTTTCTGCAGTTATTGCAGTTTCTTTTGGTCTTTTATCCTCCGCTTGATGTCACACTAGAAGATATTAAGAAAAAAATAAAAGTAACATAATCACGAAAATCGTGAGACAGGTAAATATCTCTGTCAGGTTTGAAAAAATTCTTTCTTTTATGATATTAACATTATTCTTTTTGATTATTTTTAGATGTTCAAAACAGTCAAAACTACAACAAACTGACAGTCCAGGACAGTCCATAAAAAGTGCCTCAAGCTAGATTTATATATTTATTTTTAATAGAAAAGGACATCTATCAATATTTCAACATCAATATAAATGTGACTTGTCACATGGAATTGAGGATTAAAATGAAACTTAGATACATTTTCAGATTCTTGGCTTTTTAAGCTGTGTTCTGATACACCCTGATATCATGAGCAGTCCCAGAGATACGGCTTGATTTGTCTTCCTAATCAGGATGAGCCCTTGAACATTGGTCTGAATCCTATTTTTATCGTATTCTTATGAGGATTTCTTGACGTCATTTGAAAGAGGAAACCTCAAGCCATATTTGGATATTGGGATTTGTGACAGGCCACAAATGTGCCAGAATTAGCTCACTAGCTACTTTTCATGTGTTGTTCTTTGGCAGATAAAAGACTAAAGCATCATTCATTAGGCAGGTCCATAAATATAACAAATACAGAAATGCTAAAACAGTCCATAAAACATTATACAATAGATGTCTTGCTGTATAGTTAAAATGGGAATATTTAATAACTGAGCCAATTAAAACCGAAAAAAAGACATAGGTCACATTTGGTCTGCAACCCCAATTCCAATGATTTGGGATGTTGTGTAAAACAAATAAAAACAGAGCACAATGATTTGCCAATTCTTTTCAACCTATATTCAATGGATTACACTATAAAGACATAATATTTCATGTTGAAATTAATAAACTATATTGTTGTCTTTGCAAATATTCTCATTTTGAAATCAATGCCAGCAACACGTTCCAATAAAGCTGGGACAGGAATGTTTACCATTTTCCCTTTTAAAAACACTCAAGCTTTTGGGAACTCAGGGTTTCCGTGGGTCCTTAAAAAGTCTTAAATTCACATATCAAAAATTAAGACCTTAAAAGGTCTTAAATTTGTTTAAAAATATGCAAGTTGGTCTTGAAGTGGCAGGGTTCTGAATAGGGCTGCATCGATTAGTTGAAATAATTGATGACGTCGATAATGTAAATTTGTCGACGCAGATTTTTTATTATCGATTCKCTGTATTACATAACCACCATGTGAATGTTCATGCAATTCCATTTCGGTACCTAAATGCATCATTGTGACCATATTGGCATAAGATTGGTGAGTTTTTCATGATTGTCCTGAACGCAGCATCGCGCAAGAGCGTAATGACGTCAGCAGCCGCTGCTTCAGTTCAGTCTGAAGCTTGAAAACAAGCCTCGATGCTCCTGGAGTAAAATTTACCAAACAGACCGCCTCTGAATTATCTGCTGGATTAATTATCTTGTGAACATGATGTTCGCTTGCTCAAAGTAAATAAAGTACCGCCACTTTCTTTATTTCATCCACCATTAAACAGAGACCGGTGTTAGGTCGAGCCACATTCCCAGTTCCCCCAGCGTCTCAAAAGAGGAGCTTCCCGACACACGTCTGACCTAAAGAGCACAAGCAGCCAACAAGTGTTGGACGTGTTC
>NW_013952561.1:68560-75349 GCF_001266775.1 Austrofundulus limnaeus | reverse complement strand
TTAACATCTTGCACTATATTTCTTTTAGTTGAATTTTATATGCTTTGGTTGAGATTTTATGTTGATGTTAAATCTTTTAAGCTTTTTTTGTTAAATAATTGACTCTAGAGTGCATATTTTGTGTCCATGAAAAAAACTATTGCAGAAAATATTACGATATTAAAGAATTGTTCTTGTTAATTTGATGAAAACATTTTAAATATCCAGTGCACTCAACATCAGAATAACTTTTAGATTTGTTGTTAGAATAATCGATTAATCGAAAAAATAATCATTAGATTAATCAATTAGAAAATAATCGTCTGGTACAGCACTAGTTCTGAAGCAATTATAGTTCTCCGTTTCCCCCAGCCATCTCTGCAGAACCATCGCTTATATTTTCGGTCTTAAATTTCATTCAAGGTTGTACTAAAAAGGTCTTAAAACGTCTTAAATTTGACTTGCTAATATCTACAGATACCCTGGAACTGAGGACACTAATTGTTGAAGCTTTGTAGGTGGAATTCTTTTCCATTCTTGCTTGATGAACAGCTTYAGTTGCTCAACCGTCCAGGGTCTCCATTGTTGTATTTTGCACTTCATAATATGCMACACATTTTCAATGSGAGACAGGTCTGGACTGCAGGCAGGCCAGTCTAGTACCCGCACTCTTTCACTACAAAGCCACACTGTTGTAACAGGTGCAGAATGTGGCTTKGCATTGTCTTGCTGAAATAAGCGGGAACATCCCTGAAAAAGACRTGGCTTGGATGGCAGCACACGTTGCTCTGAAACCTGCACATTTCAGCAATAATGKTTCCTTCACAGATGTGCAAGTTACTCATGCCATGGTCACAAACACACCCATACCATCAAAGATGCTGGCTTTTGAACTTTGCGCTGATAACAGTCTGAGCAGTTCTTTTCCTCTTTAACCCAAAAGACACAATGTCCATGAATTCCAAAAAAACAATTTGAAATGTGGACTCGTCAGAACGCAGGACAGTTTTCCACTTTGTCAGTCCATCTCAGATAAGCTCAGGCCCAGAGAAGCTGGCAGCATTTCTGGGTGTTGTTAATATCTGGCTTTGGCGAATGATGTTTGKTTTTAATACAGTGCCACCTGATGGATCGAAGGTCACGGGCATTCAGTGTTGTTTTTTTGGCCTTGCCACTTGCAGAGATTTATCCAGATTCTCTGAATCTTTTGATAATATTATGGACTGTAGATGATTAAATCCCTAAATTCCTTGAAATTGTATGTTGAGAAACGTTCTTAAACTGTTGAACTATTTGCTTGTGCAGTTGTTCACAAAGTGAACTACTGAGCCTTTCAGGGATGCTCCCTTTATAGCCAATCTTGACACCTGTTTCTAACTAACCTGTTAACAGGTGTTTCTGAGCATTCCTCAACTTTTCCAGTATTTTCTTGCCCCTGTCCCAGCTTTTCTGAAATGTGTTGCAGGTATCAAATTCAAAATTAGTGAATATTTTAGAAGAAAGCAATAAAGTTTATCTGTTTGAACATTAAACATTTTATAGTGTTATGAATTGGGAAAGGATTTGCAAATCGTTGTACTCAGTTTGTATTTATGATTTATACAACATCCCAACTTCATTGGAACTGGGGTTGTAAAATATTTTACATACAAATGTAAAGGTTCTCTGTCTAAGACTTTTATTGTCACTCTTAATAGGTTTTAACACATTGGCTGTTGAATGCAACCTGGTCATGAAACAATATGTGAGAAGTGACTCATGTTTTGTTTTGGTTTTCCTTGTAGTTGTGACAGGAGCCACAGATGGAATTGGGAAAGCATATGCTGAAGAGGTAAGATTTCTATGAAAATGTTTTGACTCAAAGTGATGATGAACAACTTTGCATTTTAAATGTTTGATTCATGAGCTTCATCTTTCTAGTAGTTTGTGTTTCTAATGTGAACTTAAACTTAGTTTCAAAGAATTTTATGTAATTTATTTTATTTCATGTTTTTATTATTTTCTTTACAGGCTTTAATGAAAAAGTAATTATTGCTGTGTCATTGTTTCAGTTGAGATGTTCCACTTTGCTTCTGTCATTTCTGAAGTGTGATCCGTGCTAAAGAGGCAATTTGATCTGGGAAAAATTTTAAAGTCTGCTCTTGTCTATGTTTACAGCTCGCTCGTAGAGGGTTTTCCATTGTTCTAATTAGCCGTTCTCAGGAGAAGCTCGATGATGTGTCCAAGGCAATTGGTGAGAGATATGTTCACGTTTATTTATTGTTATTACTTTTTTCAATCATATTTTAGTTATTAATAAAACATGTCACATCACTGTTAAATATACTTAATCACACTCAGAACATTTTGAAACAAAGTAAATCAATAGTGCTTCTGGTACAAAGACAAATGGCTAATATTGGTTTTTGGATTAATCATAAAACTCTGTGATTTTGTGGTCACCCCAAACACAAATGTACCTCAATTATCATGAGCATCTTTCAAAAAGGCTAATTGACAAGTGACTAAATGATGCAGCATTTAATTGCATGTCAATGTAGTCAATTCTTTGAATATAAGTCCTTCTGTGAATTCATTAAAATACATAAAAGACTTTTTTTTCAAAAGGGATGTGCTCTTTAATGGGTTATTTAGTGGTCAGTCATTCTTTATGTTTACTGCTCACTTTTTTTCCTCATAATTGTTCCAAAGTTAAGGATCTTAGGTAAATATTTAAGCAATCTGTTTATTTGACTGGTGTATTTACTAAACCTAAATCCAAACTTGTGTCTTCAGCCAGTAAATGTGGTGTGGAGACCAAAACAATTTCAGCAGACTTCAGTGCTGCTGACATTTATTCAAAGATTGAAGATGGACTCACGGGACTGGAGATTGGTGTTTTAGGTAAGACTCTAGCAGGTGCAGAAGGAATACTTCATTAAAAGTTAATTGGCATCTTCAAATTTACTGTGTATTCTGTGTATTTTACTATTCTTTTACTTTTATTTGTTCATATAAACAGATTAATTTGTGACCCATCACATCAAAATGAGGATTAAGTCCAAAAGTGGAATGTGGAGAAATAGGCAGATATAGGGTTTTGATTTAAATATGTGCAAAAATTGCATTTTGTCTAAATATAATAAATTAAAGCCTTATCAGTGTATTATTTGAATGAACTGTCTGAAATTTAATCCTTAAAAAAATTCTTAACCTTTTTTTAGCAGTAGCAACAAAAAATCTGATTTGGAGGAAAATCGGCTTAAAATTTTGAAATTTTCCCTGAGAGCTAGAAATGTTTTTTTTTTCCAACTGGAAAATTTTAATGTACAGATAATATTTGAGGTTTCTTCTTTATACTAACATCAAAAATTACTCAATAAATTTACATAAAATCAGGATTCAGATCAAACAGTATTGTATTGATTTAACCAACAAGACAAATTAGTTCTTCTTATCTCTGGATAAGCTTATGATATCAGAATGATCCAGGTATCAAAATGTAGCTTTTAAAGTCAGGGATTTGAAAATGTATTAGGTCATTTTGACCAAATTTGACTTAATCCTCATTTTTGATATGATGGGTCACATTTATCAGTGCTATGCTGCCCTCTAAAGCCTACGAAATAAACTGCACTTTCATTCTAAAACAGTGTTTGTTTCTATTCTTAATGTTACTTCATTGTTTATTTCCTTTTGTTTATAGTAAACAATGTTGGCATGTCCTATTTATACCCTGAATTTTTCCTCAACGTTCCCAATCTGGACACTGTAAGTTTTTTTCTTATTTATTTAATAGTTTTATAATAATTTTTTGACAAAAAATTCTGTGCTTGTAGAGATAATATAAAAGCATTTGATGTCATAATTTATTTTGAACAGCAATGATTACATAAGCACAGCATTTTTTTCTTCTCGTTTTTTTTCCCCCACATTCCACCCTATCTAGTTTTTTTAAGCCTTTAATAAAGGTCTCATTTCTACTGTGATGGTTGATGTTGTCTGTTTGGTCAGTTCAGTTATGTTAGACAGAAGACCTGGTTGGATCAATCAAGTCCACTTTAGGCTAGATCAATACTCTGTAAGTGGACAGCTTTGCTCTGCTTTTATCAGTCTGGTGCTTTTTTCAAAACACTTCTACTGAAGAAAAGACCTGAAAGTGCCAGCTTCTAACTCATGAATGCTTTCAGTTTTGTAGGTAGTAGAGAGGAATGTTTGTCATACGTCCTTATAGATCTATCGAGGACCCTGTTTATGTGATGCGGTTTTGAAATGAAACCGTAGCATTTATGTTGCACTTTGGCTGTTTGTGTATTCCACGACAGCTGTCACTTTCGCTGAATCCAGGTCTCAGAGTGGAGGTTTTTGTAAACTCTCAGCAATAATGTGAAATCACATGCGCGCACTAGGGCTGCACCAATTATTCGATTAATCGACAACTAATCGATTATTAAAATAATCGATTACTAATTTAATAATCGATTAATCGTTTTATTTATTTTTTGTTCTTTACTTTGTTTTTCTCTCCAAACTGCTTTGACACCTTCCACTGCCACATCTGCCTTTCTGTCCTTGACACACATGCACAGTAGTGGTAACTGGGGTAGGCCGTGGACGTCACAAGTAGGGCTGCACCGATTAGTTGAAATAATCGATGATGTCTATTATGTAAATTTGTTGACGCAGATTTTTTATTATCGATTCGCTGTATTACATAACCACCACTTGAATGTTCATGCAATTCCATTTCGGTACCTAAAAGCATCATTGCGACCATATTGGCATAAGAGTGTTGAGTTTTTCATGAAAATATTACAATTACAATAATATTACAATCACAGAAAATATTACAATATTAAATAACTGTTCTTGTTAATTTGATGAAAACTTTTTAAATTTCCAGTGCACTCACATCAGAATAACTTATAGATTTGTTGTTAGAATAATCGATTAATCGAAAAAATAATCTTTAGATTAATCGATTACAAAATAATTGTTTGGTACAGCACTAGCGCACACTGCAGACAGCTGCAGGCAATAGTTTTTCTGCTCTTGCGTGAGTAGATGAACAACAGTAACAGTGGCAGAGAGCATAGTGCTGTTTATGCTGCTCAACCCTTTCAACATGTAGGAGCAACCCAAATTCATCCTCAGTCCAAACAAATGTCTGTGGATTGACCATTTTGATGTAACAGTTTTCATGCTCCATCACAGCGCCAGGTAGTGACCTCACAGGGAAACAGCAAATTCAACAAGCACAGCATATCCCTTCAACCATGTGACTGTAAATCTGTGATGTTTCCAGAAATTATTTAACGTATAAACAGAGCCTGGATCTAAGAGAGTTTAACTTGTCTTTTATGTGTCTGTCTTTGTGTTATTTCCTCCATCAATAATGAGAAATTGCTACTTTAAACAACAAATGTCAGAKTCTCTGTTTTTTATATAGCTTTTATTTTTTTCTGAACTGATGAAACTGTCACTGTTTCCCAGCAATATTTCATACAGTGTAACAAATACAAAACCTGACCTGCTGCAATAATATTCCCTTTTTTGTCTGTTTGTGTTTCAGTTTATGGACACAATGGTCAACATTAACATAACATCAGTGTGCCAGGTGAGTGTTGCCTCGCGCAGTGTGACGTTTTGAGCATTATATTCAAAGAAAATCGTTTTGAAAGGCTCTTGTTAAAACAAATCAGAAGTGTAAAAGAAGAAATCATGATTACATATGCTGATATTTAGTTAATGCACCTTTAGCGGTAATTACAGACTTGACTCTGCATGGATAGAAAGGTGAATTTGTTTTTAATCCAAGGGCAATGCATTTTTAACCACTTTCTTGGTAAAAAGCTTGAGCTCAGTAGAATAAAAAATGGAAAGGTCTAGGTGTTGGTAAAGTATTCAAAAATGCTTTTATGTTTGTTCTGGGAGTGTCCAATTTAGTCAGCACCTGATGGACTTTATGAACTTTAATTTTTTTATGCTTATTGGTATTTGTGTGGCGTCTTGATCAGTTTTGAATAATTAGGGTTTGTCAGCATGAATTGAAGTGAGTTAGTATGCAAAAGTGCTTTCAGTCATACGAAGCGAGGAACATACATGTTTGTATTTTGTATTATTTTGTATTGACATCCATTCATTTCAGTAGCCTTGTTACCCTAAACATAACCTAACCAGTACATACCTAACCCCCTACCCACCCCCGCACCCCACCTTCACACCACCTAAACCTGATCCTTAACCCAAAAATGTTGTACCTCTGTATTAGGAGTTAGGCTGGTCCTGACAACGTTGGTATGTATACTAGAAATGGGTCTTACAAAGTAACTAACATCAGGTACATGCACACACACATGCACAAAGGTTTGTTTTTATATCCCCTCTGTGACTGTGGATTGACTTCAATTCATTTTTTGGTACTTTTATAACCTAACCCTGACCATTTACCCTAAAAATAACCTCACAGGTACCTACCTGACCCCAAAACTAACTTAAACTCAATTCACACCTTGGTCCAAAACTTGACCCTCCACCCRAAATTAGCATCTGTACCCGTGGGGACCTGGCATTGGTCCCCACGATGCACATTCAATCCCCACAAGGCTGCCTTTTTTCTGGAAAATGGTTCCCAGGATGTAGGAAAAATGGGCCTCATGCAAGAACGTGTTCGTATTCTTATCCTAAATTTCTCTTACTTTTGTTCGTATGAAGGGTTCGTACGAACAYGCCACGTCAGATTCAACAAACTCTTCTATCTTCAGGAAAAGTGTGTAAATGAGCTGCGTAAATTCCACCTGTTCATATCCAGCTACTCGTGCACGCTAGAGG